>NW_018253993.1:5716-7515 GCF_001263595.1 Phalaenopsis equestris | reverse complement strand
TTAACAATGGAAGAAGAAGAAAGGTTGATGAAAATTCTGAAAAATTTTAAGAAAGACTTTGGATGGACAATTGCCAATATTAAAGGAATCAGTCCCTCAATTTGTACGCATAAAATTCATATGGAAGAAAATTACAAACCCAGGGCTGATTCACAAAGGAGATTGAATCCTGTTATGAAAGAAGTTGTAAAGAAAGAAATTTTAAATTAGTTAGATGCTGGAATTATCAACCCTATTTCAGATAGTGCATGGGTTAGTCCAATTCATTGCGTTCCTAAGAAAGAAGGAGTAACTGTAACTATAAATGAACATAATGAGTTAACATCTACTAGACAAGTTACAAGGTGGCAAATATGCATTGCTTATAGAAAATTAAATCTTGTTTGTTACTAGGAAAAATCATTTGCCATTACCCTTTCTAGATCAAATACTGGATAGACTAGCTGGACATAAGTACTTTTATTTTCTAGATGGATAGACTGGTTATCACCAAATTCAAATATCTTTTGAGGATCAAGAGAACACAATGTTTACCCTTCCTTATGGTACTTTTGCTTTTAGAAGAATGCCCTTTAGTTTATGTAATGGACCTTCTACATTTCAAAGATGTATGATGGTAATTTTTTGTGATTCAATTGAAAAGGTATTGAAGTATTCATGGATGACCTTTCAATGTTTGGAACTTCATTTGACTCATGTTTAGAACATTTATCCAAAGTTCTTAAGTGCTATGAAGAAACATATTTTGTCCTTAACTAGGAAAAATACCAACTTATAGTAGCAGGAGGAATTGTATTAGGACATTAAATATTAGAAAATGATATGGAAGTAGATCCTGCTATTCAAGTGATCGCTAATTTAACTTGTATCCATCAAATGTAAGAGAAATTAAGACTTTTTTAGGACATGCTGGATTCTACAGATGATATATTAAAGACTTTCAAAGATTGTTAAGCCTTTATGTTATTTATTGTAGAAAGATGCAATTTTTAATTTTGATGAGGAATGCCTAATAGCTTTTAAGTTATTAAAAGAAAAACTAATCACTGCACCAATTATAGTTTCACCAAACTGGGAAAACCTTTTAAATTAATGTGTGATGCTAGTGATTATGTTATTGGAGCTGCTTCAGGACAAAGATATGATCAAAATTTCAAAGTTATTTACTATGCTAGTTAAAGTCTTAATGATACTCAAATTAATTATACAAAAACTAAACAAGAGTTATTAGCAATAGTATATGCTTTTGATAAATTTAAATCATATTTAATTGGAACTCATTGTGTAGTGCATATAAATCATTCTGCTATTAAGAACTTAATAAAAAAGAAGGATACTAAACCTAGACTTATAAGATGGATTCTTCTTTTACAAGAATTTGATTTTGTAATAGTAGAACGGAAAGGGATTGAAAAATAAATTGTTGATCATTTATTTAGGCTTGAATTAAAAAAAAAAACACTATTTTTTGAAAATGAAATTAATGAACATTTTATAGATGAAAAATTGTTCACTATTAATGACTGGTGTGTTCCGTGGTATTCTGACATTGGGAACTTTATTGTTAGGATATTATACCCTATGGAATGATATACCAATAGAAGAGGAAATTTATTCTGAAGCTAAGACTTATTTTTGGGATGACCCATTTTTATATAAGCAAGGAAAGGATCTGTTTATTCAAAGATGAGTACCATTAGAAGAAACTTATGAGATTATCCAAAAATATCATAATTTTGATTTTAGGGGACATTTTGGTGTTGATAAAACAACATACAAAATTTTACAATCTCGATTTT
>NW_018253993.1:4260-5011 GCF_001263595.1 Phalaenopsis equestris | reverse complement strand
TATAATTCAAGGTTAAGATTATTTCCAGGCAAACTTAAGTCCAAGTGGATGGACCCATTTATGGTGATTAAAGTTTATCCCTATGGAGCTGTGGATATTAAAGATCCTAAGTCTGAGAAAATATTTAAAGTTAATGGACATAGACAAAAACCTTATTTTATAGGAGATCAACATAAGTTTAATGATGGAATGATGTTGGGTCAACCAGAGTAAGCACTGGTTATGTCGAGCTGACGACGTAAAACCAAGCGCTTTGTGGGATGAAACCCATAATTATCTTTTTATTTTTATTGTTATTTTTTGTGTGATTAAGAAAAATTGGGGTAGCATTTTTGAGACTATTATGTGTTAGTATTGATTTTAAGACTTTATATAGTGATTTAGACATTTTAAAATGAGAATTTGGATGTTAAGTTGACTAGTGCAAAAATGTGCACCGGCGCTTAAGTGCCAAATCCGGAGCTTAAGCGCACCAGTTTAAAAACATGTGCCAAATTAATAATATAGAAGGGAAAACTTCCTAGAAATTAGCAAAAGCATGCCAAGGCAGTTTCTAAACGTGTCTAGGTGTTATTGGAAGGATTTAGGCCTATAAATAGAAAGGTTTTGTGAAGGAATTTCACCCCAGATCATTTCTAGCTTTAAAGTCTAAGAGAGAGATAGATTTTAAGATGATGTCTTCATGGGAGATGGATTTGAAGAAGGAGGAGACCATGAGGAAGAAATTCATTAGTCAAAGTGCACAAGAGAT
>NW_018253993.1:570-4066 GCF_001263595.1 Phalaenopsis equestris | reverse complement strand
AAGTGGATTGAAGAAGATTGCATCAGAGCACGTCACCACCGTCCGTTTTATCAACTTTATATTCAAGTTGCCCCATGAGAGACTAATGAAAGACCTGAATTTGTTCCTTCTAATGAAGAATGGAAATAAGTTCTATGTTTAAAGTTATGTTTTTGTGTGTTTAAATTAGTTGTCTTTAAGTGTTTTAGTTTTAAGACTTGCTTTTAGTATTTGTAGGTGTTTAATTGTAAAAGGTTGTTAAGTGTTTGTATTTAGGAAAATTTTCTCATCCAAGACTATTTGGCATGAGAACTAAGTGTTTAAATGTATTTGTACTTATTAATAAATTAATATAAGTTTGTTTGTGTGAAATTTTCTGTTATTTTAGCCTCAAATTGAAATAGTTATTAAAGAGAATTTTGAGATATAAGAGAGTTATTGGAAGTTGAAAATAGTCAGTTAAGTGTTATGAGACCATTTAGGGGTGGTTTACTTAGGCAAATAGTGCATTTTTCTTTAATTTGAAATTTTTGAAAATCATGCAGTGGTGCATAAGCCCCACATCTCGCGCTTAAGCGCTTGTTCACAAAAACCATTTCGCTAACGGTTAAAAGTGATTTTTTGAGCTGATAATCACCATTTTTACCCCTCCCATCCCTATCATTCTCTCAAAAACGTGATTTTGGAAGGCTAGGGAACATCTAAAGTGAATATTTATTTGTGGAACCAAGTCGAATTTGCTAGATCCAAGTTCCTTGAGGTAAGAGCTTTACTTCTATGTAAAAATTTTGGATTTTCACCATGTATTTTGAGCACATTTGGAGAAATTCGAAAATTCACTATTCATGGTGAAAAATGAGAAAAAATCTATGGAAATTGCATGGGAAGTTTAGGTTGTGGTTTTGAATGTTTAGTTTAGTGATTCAAACTTGATATTTGAAGTTATTGTTGGAATTTATCAAATTTGTAGAATGGCACCAAGATTGAAGAGGACCAAAGGTGAAGCCCCTTTCAATTTGAGTAAATTTGATAGTTTAAAAGGTCAAGATCGGTATAGTGATGCATTACAATCACGCAAACTAATTCAGGAGCGAAGTTTTAGAAATTCGGGTGGATAAGTGGAAGATTTAATTGTTCGTCAAAAGTGGCAACAATTTGTTGTTTCTCAGTTGTGGCGGTTATATATGTTGTCAGAGAGTTCTATGCAAATCTCCCTGAAGCTGAAGACAATCAAGTTATGGTTCGAGCAAAGTTGGTACCTTTTTTGCCAGAGGTACTCAACTTGTTTTACCATTTACCATCTGATATGTTATGTTTTTATGAAAATTATAGTCCTACTGAAGCAGTGTCAAACGACATTATTTCTCACTTTACTATTGGGAGAGGACTTTGGAAGCTCACTATTGAAAGGAGAGTCAAGTTCCCAACTTGAAAGTTATGTGCACCTTCAAAGGCTTTGCACTAATTTATTTCTGCTCGTCTGCATCTGACCAATAATCTCAGTGAAGTTACCAGAGAAAGAGAGACATTGAACTATTGTATTCAAGAGCGAAAGCTCATCAACATTGGAGTTTTAATCTGTCGGACTATCATCAATTCTGCTACAGCTGTTACAATTACAGGTCTGGGATTTGCTTCCTTGATCTTTTTTTTGTGCGAGCAGGATGGAGTTAAATATGATAGTTGAGAGGAATTTCTGTTACCTCTAAAGCTCATCATGAAGGTGAATGTGAAGAGTTATTCTGAGCATTCAATTTTTAGCTGGAGAGGAAGATTTTCTTAGAGCTATGGAATGGAGACGGAGACGTCTGTTGCTTCTACATCAAGATCATCTACCTCACGTGCTTCTACATCTCAAGGTGAGTCTACTGAGAACCAAGATCAATTATTGCAGAGGATGATGGATAATATCAATTTTCCCACTTATAGGGAAAAGAAATTAGAGTGTTTTGCAGAGCATACTGATAGGTATAATAGGTGAAAAAGTGATTATGAAGAGAAATTTCACTCATCTTTGGAGAGCCTCATTAGGGGTAACCAAGGAGTGAAATTTCCTCCATATCCTAGATACACTGATTATGAGCCTGCAAAAATTTGGGATAGCAGTGATTCAGAGGATGAAGAGTAGAGCTGAGAGATTTTTTATGATTGTAATAGGATATGAACTTTGTGGTCCGGGCTTGCTACATTTGCATCTATGTGTTGGTTCAAACTATGGTGATGTGTGAGACTTTTATTTTTAATTGTATTGTAATGTTTGTGTTAGTTATTAGTTTTTTTTTTGTTTTAAAATTCTAGGGTAGTAACAATTGTGAGTCTTGTGATTTAGTTAGTTTAGAACTTAACTTAATTCTATATCTGTTGTAAAGTTGAAAATCTTGCTAACTTAGGTCTTAAATTTGAAACTTAGGAAACTGCTACCCTATTTTTTTCTTTTATCATGTTAATCTGTTTGTGTTTATGCTGTGATCGTAAAATCAAGTTAGTGTGTTAGTTTACTTTTATATTTATACCCACTGCTTAGAGGTCTATCGAATCTCTACACGTTAAATTGAAATTAAAATATAGAAATTTTGATCAAATATTAATTTTACTCCTGTTTTTAGTTTTATGCTTGTATCATTAGGGTTTAATATAGAGTTTAAGCATTTTATCTTCTCGATTTAAATTTTTTTATTAAGAATAACTATACTTACTATATTATATCCTTAAGTTTAAGAGTTTTTCAAATCTTATATTTTAAAAAGATTAGATGTCGAATTAATTTTTGATTAGGCACTAATACTCAAGCTTCTCCTCCCTATTTCAACTTTTATTTTTCAGGTGATGATTACTATATCTGGATAGGCCTTTAAAGATTTTGAATTCTAGCCCCCCTTTCCCAAAGCAAAGTTTGGATATAAATCTTTTACTTAAAATTATAGTAATATTTTTGAAAATTATTTTTAATAAAAGAAATTTAAGCATTGAAAATAAAATTGTAACCCTTTAAAATTTTTCAAAAATACAATTTCTCCTACCAAAGATAGTTACACAATATTTATCATTTCTACATTAAAAATGTTTAACTTTATGTTTTCTTATATCAGGACTTTGCTTTAGGAAAGGAGAAGTGGAATTCAAAATCATTAAAGGCCTATCTAGATATAGCAATCCTTGCCTGAAAAAGAAAAGAAAAAAAGAAAGAAAAGAAAAAGAAAAGGAAAAAAATAAATTAAAAAAAATTAGGAAGGAGAAGCTTGAGGATTAGTGCCTAATCAAAAATTGGTTCTACAGTTGATCTTTTTAAAGTATATGACTTAAGAAACTCTTAAGCTTATACATATAATATAGTAAGTAAAATTATTTTTAATGAAAATTTTTAAGTGGAGATAATAAAAGAACTAAATTCTAAATTTGGAAAATCTACAATACATTTCTGAATTAGATAGAAACTCATATTTTCATCTTTCTTAACTTTAAGAATTTATCATTGACTGAATATTTTTTCTAAATTAGACTGCTATATTTCTAAATC
>NW_018253993.1:0-364 GCF_001263595.1 Phalaenopsis equestris | reverse complement strand
TTTTTTATGTAGATACAGGTAAAAAGGGTGAAAATGCTTAAAAGAGTGAAAACGGATCAAATTTGGAGTGAAAAGGTGAAAAATGTGCAAAAGATTTTTGGCGCCTAAGTGCCACGTCCAGTGCTTAAGCACCGGTTAAACAGAGAAGGCCGTGGCTAAGCGCTAGAGGCCCCACGCTTAAACGTCAGTGGCAGTTATTGGACGATTAAATTTGGTTTCTGCAAATTTTGAAGAGATTTTTGAGGCACCCATTGGCTTAATAGGTGATTATAAATACCATGGATGAAATTTATCATGAAAGGATGCATCTCTTGGGAAAATAAATCGAGTCTAGACATATTTTTAAGAGAAACCAAGGCACCTT
>NW_018253992.1:34540-34859 GCF_001263595.1 Phalaenopsis equestris | reverse complement strand
ATGTTGCTTAATAATTCATCCTGAATATCATGATGATGTCTTAATTATTTCCAAGAATTAAGTAAATGTCATTTACCTTTCAATTTGAAAATTATGTGGGTGCAGACCCTTTAAGAGACAAATTATTGTTATTGAGAACACTTAGCCAAATTTTTAGTCCTAATTGGACTTGTGGTGTTTTAAAAGAGTTTGATTATATTGATTTTTCTAATCCTTCTTTTAACAAGTGGATTTCAACTTAAGTTCACCACTAAATCTTTAAGACCTAAGTGAATGTATTAAGTGTGTGTATTAATTTTGAAAAGATTTAAAACTTTAA
>NW_018253992.1:31782-32523 GCF_001263595.1 Phalaenopsis equestris | reverse complement strand
TATATGGTAAACATGCTATGAAATCAAGCCATTATAAATGGAGAGCTCGCGATGGCTCGGGAGAGTGAGTGAGGTTATACCTTTGCTCCAAGAGGTTTATCCTCAATCGGAGATTCTTAACACTTTCGTTAGGTCCCAAAGAGCTTAAGGATGAAGCCTCTGGCTCTGGTGTAAAGCCTATGTATGATTTTGACCACAGCCGATTTTGGGTGTTGGTTGAGAGCTATGGTGGAGGCTATTTCAGGGGGGAATTGATGGGGGTTTTGCCTCTTTCACTGTTGTGAAGGTGTAGGGCCAATTTATCTGAAGTTTGGTGTTGTGTAGGTTGGGTTGGGGTTTATCCTTATTTCGAGCAAGAATTCAAGCTCAAAATTGGATTGTCATGGTGGATTTGAGAGAGGGAAATGGATTGCAATGTACTAAGGGTCTCTTAGGGAAGCTCTATGAGGAGTTTGGAAGGTCTTGGTGTAAATTTTTTTACCCCCTTACTATTCATGGCCGTGGGGGGTAGATTTTATAGAAATTGGCCAAGGGGATGCTTGGCTGGCCAATTGAGGGGTTAGCCCCACTGCTTAGGTGTCAAGCAGAGGATCCCTCAGCTCAATTTGGGCTGACGTGGCTTCTTGGTATGAGTTTGGGTATTAGCCATGTAGGGGCTCATGGTTTTGGGCTTTAGCTTGGGTTAAAGTGGCTAACCAAGGGTAGGATCAAGGTTAAAGCTTATGATGCTCAGTAAAAATG
>NW_018253992.1:30275-30808 GCF_001263595.1 Phalaenopsis equestris | reverse complement strand
AGACCAATTAAGCCTGGCTTTGTTTTAGTTTGGTTATATAAAAAGTGAATTTGAGTTTATGATGGGAACTGGGGTCAATTAAGATCAAATTAATAGACATTTGGGATGGATTTGGGGAATTTTGGGTCTTTAAAGGACAATTTGGGGATTTTGGTTAAAAATGGTCAAATTGGCCAAATTGGGTCATGTGGTAGTTGAAAGAAATAAAATTGGGAATATTTGGAATTTATTGGCATTTTTTGAGAATTTTAGAATTTTTTTTTGGGATTTTGGGTTAAAGAAGTGTCCCAAGAGCAGTTAGGTAATTTAGAGGTGTCTTGGGCAAAAGACCCAAGATGAACCTTTCAAGTAGAATTGGATAGATATCCATTCTAAATGAATCATGGATCAAGGAAATCCCCATTTTGGGTTCTTATGTATTGGTCTTAGCCAGGGTATTGTGGGGGTATTGTGTACCTTAACTCCAAACCAACACCTAGGGTCAATCCTAAGGCCAAGTAACCTTATAGGAACTCTCCTTGAGTTCCCTCATA
>NW_018253992.1:25967-30265 GCF_001263595.1 Phalaenopsis equestris | reverse complement strand
AAGTGCTAGAGGTTAAGATAAGATCAATATGTGGAACTTCTAGTTGAGTAAAGAGAAGAGTTTTGAATTTTTAATGGTGAGGATACTTTTTCTAGTTTTCTAAGACTAGTCAGTAGGAAAGTCATATGGCTAGACCTAGGCTACTAAAGAAGTTTCTAGACCTCAACCAAAAGTGAGGTCAACAGTGCATTTTAAATGACTTGATTTATACAAAATTTTCATAAAGGTTCTCTGGTCATAGTTAACCTTCAAAAATTTTCTTGGATTTTCTTAAGTAGCATGATAATTATTATGATTAAATTAAGTGAATAATGTGCATAAACTTAAAAATATGGATCTCTGTCTAGAGGTCTCCTCTAACTTTAGAAAAATTAGAGAATGTTCCTCTTGACAGAGGATACTACATGCCAAAAATTCAAGCAATGGTAATAATTCTACATGCATGGACAGTTAAAATACTCCTAACACTTATTAATTTTTTAAAAATAAAATATTCATCAAATTGAAATAAATTTTAATTCACATTGTTCTCCTCTATTCACTGAGCAAGAGGGTATTTTTTTTATTTTTGTGATTTTTCTATACAATGTTATGTATTTTTGAAGTTTTGTGGATTAAATAAATAAGAAAAATCCCCTATTTTTCTACTTATCCATGTCAACCTCGTACGGGTCAAATAGGCCATGTGTCGCTGCCTGATTGGCGCCGCCAGCCAGCTCATTTCCGCCTCAATCTGACAGCGCTCCGTCCCATGCAATCAGGGTCACTCGATCGATACACGCTCGATCCGACGGTCAAGGTCATCGTCCCAAATGAACTGGACCCAAAAACCGTCCATTAAAACGCTAATATCTCACTCGATTCTCAAAGACATTGAGTGAATTTTTTTTTTAAATGCTCGTATTGACTAGTAGAACACATCCATATGGTTGATGAACACTTAAATTAACTTTATATTCATGAATAATTAAAAGAAGCTCAATTTAGGGTTAACTTCAAATACTTTGGTCCAAGAGGGGTAGCCTCAATTGGATGCTTGTAGAAGCTTTGTGTGGGTCCCAGAAGCCTAGGGATGGAGCCTCTGGTCGTGGTGAAATGCCTAGACCCAAATTCGACCAAGGACGATTTGGTGGTTTGCTCGAAGTCCACCTTAGGGTGGTTAGATGATGGGGCTTTTGTGGGGGATCTTCTTCTCTTTATGTTGGGATGGTGTGGGTGCAATTAATTTGAATTTGGTGGAGGTTTGAAGAATGTCCTGTCTCGGCCTTGAAATTGAGCTCCAAAATTGAACTCGAGCAATGGCTTTGAGTGGCTAGGGAAGGTTTGATTAATCACAAGAGGTCTCCAGGAAGCTCTTGAAGAAGTTTTATAGAGTCTCCCCAAGGAATTTCAAGCTCTCTCCTTTTGGCCATGGAGGGGGAGTTCAAATAAAATGGCCTAGGCTGGCTGTCAGGGCCATCCCACCCACAAAGGGGGCTGCCCAGCCAGTCATTTGTCACCTCTTGGCTCAGGGAAGTCAGGGGTGGCTAATGATGATTATCTCCCAAGGGTAAGTGATGATATTAGAGATATTTCACATTAGGTCCAAAAATGGGTAAAATCCCTTAATTTGGGGATCCATTGGTCCATATCTTGTCATGGTGATTTTAGGAGGGTTTAGCCTGGTCTTTTAGAAGGTTTTGGTGGCTGTGAAATCATTACTTTGGTGCTTATACATGGTTAAGTTAATTTTTAGTGAAAGGGTTCAACTGAGTGAAAAAGACCAAAACTTGGGTTTGGGCTAGGTTATCCATGTCAATTGACCCAATTTATTGATCAAAATTGTGTATATGATTGTTATGAAGATTTTTGGTGAAGGGTTGAAGTGATTTTGAGTTCAATTGGTAGGTCAATTTGAAGGATTTTTGAAATTTGGTCAATTTGGGCATGTTGGGTTAGACATGGGTATAGGTTGGGTTAGCCTTAAGCTAAGTCCAAATTGATTGTTGTAAATGGTCAATAGGTACCCTATGAAGAGTCTTTAGCATGAATTGGATGCCAATTTGGGGGTTAAGGCAATCAATTGGGTTAAATTTGGGGACTTAGCTAATTTGAGGCTAAATTTGGGGCTTTTGGACTTAGGTTGAAATCAAATGTAATTAAGGTCTCACCAAGGCCAATTGAAGGTCAATTCTGATGTATGGGGATTTTATGAAGATTTTCAACACAAATTGTGGCCAATTTAGTGAGCAATGGGTTTAATTTGGTGAATCCAAGTCATGGGGCCAAAATTGGGGTTTTGATCTAAATCAAAATTGGGTTCAAATCCTGGACCAATTGAGCTAGAATTTGGTCTAGATTGGTCATATCAAGAGTTAATTTGAGTTTATAATTGAAATTAGGGTAAATTTAGACCAATTGGCTAGGCATTTGGAGTGATTTGGGGAAAATATGGGCCTTTAAAGGGCAATTTGGAGGTTTTGATCAAAGATGGTCAAATTGGCCAAATTGGGTCTTGTGATAGTTGAGAAAAATGAAAATGGGAATATTTGGGAGGTTTTGGGATTTTTTGGGATTTTTTTGGAATTTGTGGAATTTTGGGCTAAAGAGGGGTATTTTGGTAATTTGGCCAATTTGGGGATTTTGGGTAGTTTGGGTGTTTTCAAGATGTTTGAATTGATTTTTGAATCAAGTTGGGTATTTTGGCTAGATTTGGAGATTTTGGCCGAATTTGGGGTCCCAAGGGTATCTAGGTAATTTGGGGGAATTTAGGGGCAAAAGGGTAGGTTGGGTATCTTGGTAGAGTTGGAGTGCCAACCACCATCAATAAGCCATGGACCAATGAAAACCCCATTTTGGGTCCTCTATGTAGTGGTCTAAGCTAATCCCTAGCCTAGGGCTAGTGGGTTTAAGGGATCACCTACATGAGTCCCCAAAAGTATCAAGGGACCAAAGCCTAGAAGTTTTGGGTTTAGGGTAATGAGTGATTGTGAGTGCAAGTGATTGCAAGTGAGTTCCTCAGCGCCAGACCAACACCCAGGGTCAACCCTAATGTCCAGCAGTCCTAAGGGTGGCAGTCCTAAGGGTGGCCCATAATGACCCCACCTACTATGTGCTAGAGGTTAGGACCAATATGTGGAACTCCAATTTGAGTAGAGAAGAGTATAGAATTTCTTTGAGTAGAGAAGAGTTTGGAATTTCTAATGGTGAGGGTTCCATGTCTAGTTTTCTAAGAATAGTCAATAGGAAAGTCCTATGGCTAGTCCTTAGGCTACTAAAGAGGAAAAACTAAACCTCAACCAAAAATGAGGTCAACAACCATTTGGATAATAGCATGTTTAAGCTCAAATGAATTAGCAACTACATCAGGATTTTGGATAGATAAGTGAATTTCATCTGCTCTAGGATTTGCATAATCTCGTAAGGGTATAGGTTGGTGTTCAGTTTCTATTCCTTGATTGTTAATGTTATTTTCCATCGTATCAAAATTTCTAGATTCTCTTCTCAATTTTCTAATCTTTCTAACAGTGCGTTCTAATTCCGAATCTTCTAATTCCAGTGCGTTCTAATTCCGAATCGTAGGGTATAATATTTTCAGGTCCAAATTTACGCATACAATTTGAAATCAATACACAGTAAAATAATTAACAAAATATGAAAGTAAGTTGTAATTCAAGTAAAAACTTTCTAATAATCCTAATTTTGTCCGTTACTCTAATTATGATTCGTGTTTACTTTCCTGCAACGTCGCCAAAAACTTGACAACATTGTTATATATGCCTAAAAATATAAGTAATTAATACTCCTGCTAAGAGATTTAATTCCTCAGCAACTATACAAAAACTTAATAACAGTTATAGAATTGATAAAGATGCATGTCTAAAATATTCAATAATTATAAAGTCACACTTATCAACGCAAGTATATGTATCGTTCAAGTGATATTCAATATAAAGGGCTCTAATGGAGTCCTAGATATCGATCACACAGGGAGTAATATTAGAACTACGAGCTAAGACTTTAGAAAACTAATACTTTAATCACAATAATGGAAATCAATTTGCTTATCTGTCACTAATTGGCAATTGAAATAAATATGTAATTTTAATAACTATTAATTAACTAAATATACTAATGAAGGTTTGAATGTGATATTCAATATATAAGAAAACATCATTCTCCTTATCAACAAATTATAGTGAATGGATAAAGTGAGTTAGTTCAAATTAAATTGTGCCAAATAAGAGCATACCTACTCTTTACCCTTTTGTTCAGGCATAAAGAACATTGACTAATCCTACGCTTATTTACTGAATTTG
>NW_018253992.1:22344-25558 GCF_001263595.1 Phalaenopsis equestris | reverse complement strand
AATTCATATATAAAAGCAAAGGCCATACAAACTATAACAATAAATAAACTTATCTCTAATTTCTCCCCAAGCAAGCTCCTCGAAGTTCCTCTAAATCTCTTCCTTTCTTTACAACACACAGAATTCCTCTTAGAAGCGACAAGGGGGAAGAAATCTCTCACTTTCCCTCCACGTTTACAATCTCTCGAAATATTCCACACAATTTAGACACTCTAGTAAATTCTCTATACACTAATGAAGCCTCTCTAACCTCCAGGACCTCCCAAATTTTCGACCAAAATCTTCTTTTAAAGTTGTGGATGAGCTTTCCCAAGAGTTGCCTAAGCACCCCTCTAAAATTTATCCTCATCCAAAGCCTAGTTGGAGATAACCATTGTGCTCGCCGTCGGCAGCCTCGATGGTGCTGTCGGCAGCATCGATGGCGCTCTCGGCGCCGCTGATCTCGCCGTCGACACCCTAGTTCAAATCTTCACATTTTAGTCTTTTTCACTCTAAATTCGCTCCTTTTTGCATCTTTTTGCTCCAATGACCCTAATTCATCATTCCTGTAACAAAACATAAAAGTAACAAAACATAAATTCATCATTCCTGTAACAAAACATAAAAAATACCTTTCTTTAAAGTAAAATATCATAAAAAATAATATAAAATAGGTATGAAAATCTCAACATATTTTCCTTTGGTCACTTTCAAAGTGTCCAGATTCATTGAATCAATCCATGGGGCACACAAGTTGTTTAGAATCTTCCAGAACATCCCAGAATAGCATGAAATTTCCAAAAGTCTACTCCTTAACCAAATTTGGAGCATATGAGCTAGTTTTAGGGGCTTAAGCATCGTCTTCTCTATCGTAGGGAGTTTAGATGCCACCCTACATGCAACTCCGCCGTTTTGCCCTCTTTCACTCTGTTTTAGCTTTGTTTCGCTCTGTTTTGCTCTAAATTGTTATACCTACAAGATAAACATGAAAACAAACTTTCTTTAAAGTGTAATTTCATTCAAAAATATGTGATAAATCTAAATGAGATTAATCATAGAAAGACTTATCAAAATGTGTCTAGCCAAAATTTTCTTCCTTGCTCATTTTGACTCAAAATTGCACCCTTTTTGCTCCATTTTTAGGTGACCAACTTAAATTAAATGATTTTTTGATGTTGGGTTAACCAGAATAAGCACTGGTTACATCACACTGATGACGTAAAACTAACCGCTCTGTGGGAGGTAGCCCATAGTTATCTGTGTGTTTATTTTTATTTTTATGTTATTGTGTGTGATTTAGAAAAAATATGGTAGTATTTTGACCATATATTGAGTTATTGATTATTTTAAGACCTTAAAAGAAAACTTAGACATGTTATAATGAATATTTGGACGTTAAGTTGACCTGTGCTAAATTGAGCACTTGTGCTTAAGCGCCAAGATCTGATGCTTAAGCGTGACAGTTAAAAAGCATGTGTGGATTTGGTTTCTAGAAGTTCTAACCACAAATAAGTTGGCTTGAATGTTTGAGAGGAGTTCTAGGATGTGGCTAGGAGTTATGGGGGAGGTTCAGAGCCTATAAATAGAAGGTTTATGTAAGGATTTTTATCAAAATTTTATGTAAGGATTTTTATAGGTTTATGTAAGGATTTTTATCAAAATTCAATTCTAACCCTAAATCCTAAGTGAAATAGAGAGAACGTTAGAAAAATGTCTTCTTGGAAGAGTGATTTGAAGAAAAAGAAGGAAGCAATGAGAAAGAAGTTTATTAGTTAGAGTGTGCAAGAGATGTATAACGGTTTCTTAGCCATTAGTATTGAAGGAATAGCAGACAAAATCACTAAAGTTGAGGGTAGTGTGACTTCAATTGAAGCGCAAGTGATGGAAGTTAACACACATCACGCACATCTGGATCATATGAGATGACAACTTAAGATGCAGTTTATCTATACTAGTTTTATAGAAGAAGCAGACAAGGCAATGTATTTGAAGAATAAGTGGATTAAAGAAGATTCAACCAAAGTTATTAATCATCATCCGTTCTTTCAGATATACATTCCAAATGCTGAAGGAGAGACTAACGATAAGCCATAATTTTTTCCATTAACTAGGGAGTGGAATTAAGTTTGGGATTTGGTGTTTATGTGTTTAGTGTTTGTTTAAGGTTAAATATTTTTAATAAGTTTTTATGTTATGTTTGTCTAGTGTTTATTTTAGTAAATTTCTCATCCAAGACTATTTGAATTGAGAATTTATGTATTTGAAAGTGTTTGTAATCGTTTGTGAATTAATATAAATATTTTATTTGTGATAAATTTTGTGTTATTTAGTGTTGAATTGAATTAGTTTAAATCGGTGAATCTTGAGTAAGAGGAGAGTTAAGTGGGAAGAAAATAATATATAAAACATTTTGAGACCAAAGAGGGTTGGTTGACTTAGACTAGAAGTGGATTTCACTTAAATCAAAAAAATCAAAATTTCTACAATGGCACCTAAAAGCCAAAACTCGTGCTTAAGCGCTACCTAAACCGAAAGGCTGGTGCCTGAGCGCCTAACCAGAGGAAAATATGTTGAGATTTTCATACCTAATTTATACAATTTTTTATTATATTGCACTTTAAAGTTTAAAGAAAGGTATTTTTGATGATTTTTTGTTGCAGAAATGATGAATTAGGGTTATTGGAGCAAAAAGATGCAAAAAGGAGTGAATTTGGAGCAAAAAGGACCAAAATGTGAAGAGTTGAACTAGGGCGCCGATGGCGAGATTTTCCCGAGACTCCAGAATTAATTCATTAACAAGGTCCGCCGACAGTGCCCTCGAGGCCGCCGACGGCGACACCGACGGAGAGCTCGACGGTTATGCCAAAGCAGGCTTTGGATAAGGCCAAATTTTGAATGGATTCTTAGGCAACTCTTGGGAAAGCTCATCCACAACTTTAAAAGACTATTTCAGCCAAAAAATTGAAAGAACCTAGAGAGCCTGGAAGAAGAGAGAAGTCTTGAAGAGAGTTCTTGGAGGTTAGAAAGGTTCCAATAATGCGTAAAAAATTGTGAGGAATTCTTCGAGAGATTGTAACAGTGGAGGGAAAGTGAGAGATTTCTTCCTCCTTGCTGCTTTGAAGAGGAATTCTGTGTGTTGTAAAGAAAGGAAGAGATTCAGAGAAACTTCGAGGAGTGTTCTTGGAGAGAAATTAGAGATAAGTTATTTACTTATTGTAGTTAGTATGACTTTGAT
>NW_018253992.1:21046-22140 GCF_001263595.1 Phalaenopsis equestris | reverse complement strand
CCCTTGGAAGTTGGGTGCAAATAAAAAGGGAAATAATATTATCGGGCGTAGAATTGGAGATTTTAGAGTGACAGACTAAAATCCCTAATTTGGTTCTATCATTTGGGTGTTGAAGTATAAATGTTAGCTCTCAGGTGAATAAATAAGCATAGGATTAGTCAATGTTCTTTATGCTTGGACCAAAGGGTAAAGAATAGGTATGCTCCTATTTGACACAATATAATTTGAACTAATTCACTTTATCCATTCACTATAATTTCTTGACAAGGAGAATGATGTTTTCTTATATATTGAATATCACATTTATACCTTCATTAGTATCATTAATTTTTTAATAGTCATTAAAATTACATAATTATTTCAATTACCTATTAGTGACAAATAAGCAAATTGAACTTCGTTATTGTGATTAAAGTATTGCTTTTTCTAAAATCTTAGTTCGTAGATCCAAACTTACTCCCTGTGGGATCGATATCTAGGACTCCATTAGAGCCCTATATTACTTGAGCGATACGTATACTTGTGTTGATAAGTGTGACTTTACATTTATTGAATATTTATTACGTCCATATTTATCTTATATTTTTAAGCATATATAAAGTCGCGGTCATGTTTTTGCCGCCGTTGCCGGGGAGTGAGCAACAGACAAATAAGGATTATTAGAAAATTTTTTCTTGAATTGTAATTTATTTTTATATTTAGTTAATTATATTACTGTGTACTGATTTCAAATTGTATGCGTAAATTTGGACCTGAAAATCTTATACCCTACGATTTGGAATTAGAATGCGTTGTTAGAAAGATTAGAAGATTGATGAAAGCATCTAGAAATTTTGATATAATTGAAAACAATATGAACAATCAAGGAGTAGAGAATGAACACCAACCTAGACCCCTACGAGATTATGCAAATCCTACAGTAGATGAAATTCACTTATTTATCCAAAATCTTGATGTAACTGCTAATTCATTTGAGCTTAAACCTGCTATTATCCAAATGATACAAAACAATCAATTCGGAGGTACACCAAATGAAGATCCTAATTTACACCTCGCTAGTTTTTTAGAACTGTGTGCTACTTTTAAATATGACA
>NW_018253992.1:20217-21029 GCF_001263595.1 Phalaenopsis equestris | reverse complement strand
TTTCACTGAGGGATAAAGCTAAAATGTGGTTAAATTCGTTAGCACCAGGATCTATTAAAACTTGGGGAGAACTTTCACAGAAATTTCTATCCAAATATTTCCCTCCATCCAAAAGTGCTAAACTTAGAAATGTCATAACATCGTTTTGTCATATTGATGGAGAGTCAATATATGAAGCTTGGGAGAGATTTAAAGATCTTCTTACGAAATGCCCACATCATTCGTTACTCATTTGTTACTAGATTGGTTTATAATTCAAACCTTTTATAATGGATTAGTGGGATCTCTTAGATCGATTATAGATACTACGGCTGGTGGTTTGTTAATGTCAAAACCTTTTGAGGAGGCCTATTCATTAATAGAAGAAATGGCTACCAACAATTTTCAATGGCCTTCTGAACAGGTAAATCCTAAAAGAGTAGCTAGTATCCACGATTCTAATGCAATATCTATGTTAGCTTCGCAAATTGCTATAATATCAAAGAAATTAGATCATTATGGGATGAATTATTCTCCAACACTTCCTATGATGGAAGAAAATTCATCTGGGCAATTTGTGGATGTTCAACCTTCGTATGAATACTATTAACAATAGACCCAACAACCCTTATTCAAACTATTATAACCCAGGTTGGAAGAATAATCCAAATTTTAATTGGAATAACAATTCTTCTACAAATCAACAATGGGCAAAAAACCCAGTGAACCCAATAGGAAATTCATCCAACCAAGGAAATGTAAACTATAGACCTTCTTATCCTCAAGGATTTAACAACAACACTCAAATTAAGGAGAAGAAGTTGTCTATGGAA
>NW_018253992.1:18653-19915 GCF_001263595.1 Phalaenopsis equestris | reverse complement strand
GTGAAAAATTTTATGGAAGAGCTTTATGTGGTTTGGGAGCCAGCATTAATCTTATACCTCTATCAATTTTCAAAAGAGTAGGATTTGGAGAAGTCTCACATACTTCTGTAACTCTACAGTTAGCGGATCGTTTAGTTACATGTCCTAAGAGAGTTATAGAAGATGTGTTAGTAAAAGTGGATAAATTTATCTTTCCTGTGGATTTCATTGTTTTAGATATGGAGGAAGATAAGGAAATACTAATCATTTTAGGGAGACCTTTTTTAGCTACTGGAAAAGCTATGATAGATGTTCAAAAAGGAGAATTAACTATGAGAGTTAAGGATTTAGAAGTAAATTTTAACATTGTGAAAGCTATGAAATACCCTACTACTGAAAGAGAAAATGAATGTTTTTGCATGGAAATTATTGAACTTCTACCGAATGAACATTTTAAAGAACATTTTGAAAATAAAAAGTATCTTGAAAAAGAAGAGCTTTTCGAAGAACAATTTGAAGAAAATGATGAAATTATTCTGGACAAATTAGAAAATGAAGAATTAGATTATGTTCAGGAAAGATTTGAGATGTTGGACATTACAAAAAATGTTGATAAGAATCTATTACCAAATTATAAAACCACCTCAACTTGAGTTGAAAATATTATCTAACCACTTGAAGTATGTGTTTTTGGGAGACTCATTTACATTACCTGTTATTGTATCTTCAGAATTAAATGATTTACAAGAACAAAAATAGTTAGATACGTTGAAAAGATATAAGAAAGCTTTTGGTTGGACCTTAGCGGATATTAAAGGTATCAGTCCTTTGATCTGTATGCACAGAATTATATTAGATGAACAATATAAACCAAGAGTTGATCCACAAAGGAGATTAAACCCTATAATGAAAGAAGTAGTAAAAAAGGAAATTTTGAAATGGTTAGACACTGGAATTATATATCCTATTCCAGATAGTGCATGGGTAGGTCCAACTCATTGTGTACCTAAGAAAGGAGGAGTGACTGTTGAAATAAAAGAAAATAATGAATTAATATCTATTAGACAAGTCACTAGGTGGCGCATATGCATTGATTATAGAAAATTAAACACTGCCACCAGGAAAGATCATTTTTCTCTACCATTCCTAGATCAAATAGTAGATAGACTTGCTGGGCACAAATATTTTTGCTTTTTAGATGGATATACCGATTACCATCAAATTCCTATTGCTTTTGAGGATCAAGAAAAAACAACATTTACTAGTCCTTTTGGAACTTTTGC
>NW_018253992.1:11832-15489 GCF_001263595.1 Phalaenopsis equestris | reverse complement strand
CCCCGCCGACGGCGCCTTCGCCGCCGCCGACTGTGGGTTTTTCCCGAGAGTCCAGGTAAAACTAATATAAAAGGCTCGCCGTCGGCGCCCTCGACCCCGCCAATGGTGAGATCGGTGAATTGGATGGTGAGATCGGTGAATTGGCGGTTACTTGGGTTCAAATGGCAGTTTTTGGCGATTTTTGGGCGGGAGTTACCCTTTTAAACTCTGAAATTCGGTTCCTAGTTCATCTTTTCCCCTAAAAAATGAACTGAAACTCCACCACTTTCATTTCTATGGCATCCAATTACCCTGATAATCCCATAATGAGAGTTTTCAATTGGCGAAAGTTTATTAGTGTGGAAGCGAAGCGAATCTTCAACAAGTTACTGACGAACAAAAAATTGATCAAGAAACGCGGATTCGTAAATCGCGGATTGAATAATCCCATGGCGATCCTTCTGTAATACTTAAATGTATTTGTGAGTGCGGTGAAGATGGGAAGTGCTGTGCTACACTATCACAGCCGTGGTTGTTCCTGTGGTAAAAGATTACATGAAATCAACCAGTGAAATCAACCAGGGAGTTGTTTATGTGCGTGGAAGATGGATCACTTTCACTCCTGCACGAATCAATGAATCATACATGATCAAAAACATTCATGTCTGCCACTATTCCAATTTCGTCCCAATGAGAAACTAGATGAATGAAATTTACCGATATTTAACGGACGAAACTGACGATTAAGAAACAAGAGAAAACGGGTATGTTGGTTTTTCTGCGACACTCCTAAATCCCGTTTCGAAACATTGGCACTTTTTCATTTGTACAAAACGGTTACCGATAATGAAGATCGGTAAGGTTTCTAAAGAAAGTGCTATTTTGAATTACTTCATCCAAATTGGACTGCCGATCGATATTGGATCAATAACTGTGAAGTCGATTTTGAGCCTGATCGTTCATGGATCAACTTATGGGCTTGGACACCCTTCCACAACTTTCTCACTTTACAGTCAGTTCCAAGTATCCTATGAAAATTGGGAAAAGGTGCTTCTACCTTGGATGAAAATGACATGGTCATTATAGTAGACCAATCATCTCAAAATTCACTGCCAGTTCAACCCTTAGTTCCTGACAAGTCTCTTGTGATCCTGCAGAGAATCAAGAAATTAGAGAAGGAGGTACAAAATGTCATGCATGCGATTAATAATATCTCCAATTTCTTTGATCATCTAGAATAAAGGATGAAAGAACATTTTGATCACTCTAGACATTTAGAAGATAGCTTGATACGACTGATGAGGAGAATGAAGTTAATAGAAAATGATTCCACTGAAGAATTTCCATTCCGACCCTTCTACAACCTCTTCGTTCAAGTGCAATCAATGGGTGATCTTAGAGGAGAATCTAGTACTGAATCTGAAGAATAGTAGAATTATATTACTACCTATTTGTCTATCTATTTATTTTAATTTGAACTTTGTATTTGCTTTGCTTTAGAATTATGCTTTTAGATCTCTGTATAGTTGAGACTAAGCATAGGTTATTTTGTTTTCAGTGTTTTGAGTGTTGTGGCTTGGATTGTGACGCTGAATTAATGTGTTGAGGTTGAGAAAATACCAAATTTAGGTGTGTTACGTAACGTATATTGTACCCCTTGGAATTTATATATATATATGTGATGTTTTATGTTGTGAAAGTTTATTTGTGATAAGGTGGACAAAATCAAAAGAGCCCGTCGACAGCGCCCTCAACGCCGCCGACTGTGAGATTTTCCCGAGGATTAGGATTTAAATTCCAATAAAACGTACCGACGGTGCCATCGACCCTGCCGATGGTGAGATCATGAAAAAACACCTTTAACCACAATTTTGACCAGTCAACCACCACTATTCATAATCCCCTTCCTCCTAAAAACGCCATTTTCGACCTAGGGTTTGAAAAATCTTAGATTGGGAGGCAATTTCAAGGCTTTTTGACACCGGATTTGATCATCTCTAGGTAAAAGCTTCACTCTAAACTAAAAATATTTGATTTTCACCATGGATTTCTTCCACATTGATGAGATCCAAAAAATTTGAGAATGTGAAGAAAATTTGGGAAGAAATTCATGGATCTTAGTGTTGAACTCTTAAAATTACTATTGGAAGCCATGATTTGCATATTTGAAGTGATTTTTGGAATTTTTCTATAATTTGATTAGATTGAATTGGCTCCACGACAAAAGAGATGGGTTGAGTTCGACGAGTCTCGCTTCATTAATGTGATGGCTCAAACAAGATTTTCTTCCATATTTAAAGGGAAAAAGTGCATACAAGATAACTTTATCACTGATGGGAAAGGAACATGGAAGATAAAGCAGTGAGAACGGGTAAATTTTTCTGCTTCCATGTTGAATGCCACCTCTAAGGCGTGGCACTATTTCATTTCCTCTACTATGTTACTGACTTATCTCCATAGTGAGGTAACTAGAGATAGAGCTATTCTAAATTTTTATATTCAAAACAATAGAACTATAAATGAGTGGAGAATAAATTTTAAGAATATATTGACTACGACGAGGAGTAAGACAAGTGGAGGTCTAGGACATCCTGGCCTTATTTATGCAATTTGCAAACTTTCTGGAGTGGAAACTGGAGATGAAGAATGGGTTTACCCTATGAAGCCCATTATTAATGCCAATTTAAGAACTTATGAATCTCATGAGAAATGGAGAACTGGAAGTAGGAGTCAAGAACCTTCTACTAGTAGAGATGTCCCCTCTATATGTATTTAGAATAATATAATTATAAATGTGGGGAGAATTATTTTTAAGAATATATTGACTACGACAAGGAGTGAGACGAGTGAAGGTCTAAGACATCGTGACCTTATTTATGTAATTTGCAAACTTTCTGGAGTGGAAACTGGAGATGAAGAATGGGTTTACCCTATGAAGCCCATTATTAATGCCAATTTAAGGACTTATGAATCCCATGAGAAATGGAGAACTGGAAGTAGGAGTGAAGAACCTTCTACTAGTAGAGATCTACTAGTAGAGATGTCCCCTCTATAAGTTATGATCTTCCACCTTCTAGTTCCCCTACCCTCAATGATTTGATGAATGAGTTGACCTTGCAGAAGAAGAGCATAGAATTAATAAATGAAAGGATTGGAGGTTTAGAACGACGGCATGATTAAGATAGTTAGTACCTTTAAAGGCATTCAGATTTTGAGATAGCTTATTATGAAGCTCAGGCCCGACACTACAGAGGTGAGCCTGATGTTATTTTTCATGAGCGCCCTCGATATACTCAGTATCAACCCAATCCTCCTGCTGATCAAGGCGATGAAGACCTAGCATGGGATTTTGATATTTGAATGTAATTGATGTACTTATATTTGTACTTTTATTTCTGTGATCTTTTGTAATAAAAATGGATGTTTAGGTGTATTTGGACTTTCATGTTTATTATTGTATCGTAATAAGTTAGTGTTATAGTTTAAATGTGCATGTGTAGTTTAATAGATGTTGAGTAACATTTTGTGAATTGTAATGTAATGTGATTTTTATTTTCGCATTTTAATTGTAATTGTTTTGTTTAGTATTGTGGTTGTGTTAGGAAATATTGTGCTTGTTTAATGTTTTAGTTTTATACTTATTTCAAAATTTCATTACCCAGAAATTTCTCTAATGAT
>NW_018253992.1:10705-11248 GCF_001263595.1 Phalaenopsis equestris | reverse complement strand
AAACAATCCCTGAAAAGAAAAGAAAAATATATAAGATTGAAAGCAATTCAAATGACAAAGAGAAAAGAAAGAAAAAAATTATGAAAGTGGGAGAAGCTTGAGGATATGCCTAATCAGAAAATGGCTTCACTGGACCTACCTAAAGGGAAAACCTAAATACATCCCTGAACTTATATTTATGAAATAGATCTTTTACTAGTAGAGTTCTCATGAAGTTCCTATCTTTTGAATATTCTAAGTGACTTAATATTGCAACATATAGTCATTCTTGAAATGAACAGAAGACTAGAACTCTTAAACTTGATGACTAGATAATCTTGTGGCTACAGAGTTAATTCAATTACTTGAATGTTCTCTGAAAATCTCACTATGATATTTATTTAAATTAAACTTATAGTATTTCTGAATTACAACTTTATCATAGTAGATCGTAACTTTTATGTAGTACTAAAATTACTTGAGGACAAGTAATAGTTAAGTTTGGGGAATTTTGACCAGAGGAAAATATGTTGAGATTTTCATACCTATTTTATACTTTTTTTT
>NW_018253992.1:0-9601 GCF_001263595.1 Phalaenopsis equestris | reverse complement strand
ACAAGGAGAAGGATGCTTTCTTATATTTTGAATATCACATTTAAACCTTCATTAGTATCATTAGTTATTTAATAGTTATTAAAATTACATAGTTATTTCAATTACCTATTAGTGACAGATAAGCAAATTGAACTTCATTTTTATTATTAAAGTATTGCTTTTTCTAAATTCTTAGTTCGTAGATCTAAACTTACTCCCTGTGGGATCGATATCTAGGACTCCATTAGAGCCCTATATTATTTGAACAATACGTATACTTGCGTTGATAAGTGTGAATTTACAATTATTGAATATTTATTACGTCCATATTTATCTTATATTTTTAAGCATATATAAAGTCGTGGTCAGCACCAAACCATTCGCACTTAAGCGTCGGTTTGAGAATGATTTTAAGTGAATTTTTGGGCCAAAAAACACCATTAACACACCTTCGCTCGCCTTCTTCCTTGGTGTTTCGCAAAGGAGCTAGGGCATCTCCTATTTTGAAGATTTCCTGGTGGATTCAAGCCAAATTTGTTAGATTTGATCTTCTTGAGGTAAGAGCTTCACTTCTATGCAAAAAATTTTTATTTTCACCATGTATTTTGAGCACATTCATGAGCTACACAAAAATCACTATTCATGTGAAAATTTGAGAAAAATTGATGGAAAATGCAAAGATTTTTTAGTTTAAGCTTTTAGAAGTTGAGTTTAGTAATTTGAAGTTGATTTTGAAATTTATTTTGAATTTTATATATTTTTTAGAAAATGGCACCAAGAATGAAGAGAAGCTAGGGAAAAGCTCCATTTGATTCTAGTAAATTTGTTAGTGCTAGAGCTCAGGATCGATATAGTGATGCACTGCATTCAAGGAAATTAATTCGTGAACGATGTTTTAAAAATCCAAAAGGAGTTGTTGAAGAGTTGATTGTTAGCCGCCAGTGGGAGTGACTCTGTTATTTTTCTACTGTCTTCATGATTTTTGTAGTACGAGAGTTTTATGCTTATCTGTCGGAGGCTGATGTGGAAGGAGTCATAGTGGGAGGAAGACAGTACCATTTTCTCCTAAGATAATTAATAAGTTTTATCATATGCCCACGAGTACTTTGTGTTTTTATGCAAACTATATTCCTACTGAGGAGGAGCTAGACAATATTATTTCATCTTTGACTGCTGGGAGAGGATTATAGAAAATTACAAATGAAAGAAGTGTAAACTTTTCTACTTTAAAGTTGAATGCCACTGCAAAGGCTTGACATTATTTTATTTCTGCTTGTCTGCTGCCTTCAAATTATTTAAGTGAAGTGACTCGAGAGATAGAAACTTTGATCTACTGTATTCAGTAATCCAGGCCAATTGATATTGGAGGATTGATTTATGGAGTTATTACCAGTTCTGCTGTCGTTGCTACTACTGCAGGTTCAAGATTTGCATCCTTCATTATCTCATTACGCGAGCAGGCTGGTGTTAGATATGACAGTTGGGAAGAGATCTTACAGCCGCTAAAGCCCATCACTAGTGTGAATGTGAAGACTTATTCAGATCATTCTATTTTTGGTTGGGAGGGTGGATTCTCCAGTAGTTCTGTTGCCTCTACTTCACGAGCTTCTACTTCATATGCTTCCACATCACGGGGTCAGACTTCTGGTACTGATACTCAGTCACAGCATATGGAAAGGATATTAAATAATTTTATTTATACCAATAAAAAGTGATAAATTTAGAGCATTTTCCTGAGCATATGGATGGGCATGTGAAGAGAAATAATGATTATGATCGTGAATTCAACTTAGCTAGAATTCAACTGAATTCAACTTAGCTATGGAAAACCTTATGAGAGGGAACCAGGATGTTGTATTTCCTCAGTACCCTAGATATCCACCATATGAGCCTGAACCTGTTTGACATAGTGACAATAGTGATGCAGAGGAGGGTAAGGATTAGTTGGAATCTTTTGTTTTGTTTTATGTGTTTCTATGAACTGTTGTTAGTGCAATTATTTTGTACTTTGTGTTTTGTTTTTAATTGTTAATGTTGAGATTGTTAGTTTTTGTTATATTGTGTTTTGTTTTGTACACCTATTGTGATGTATTTGTGTTTAGTGAGTAGTTATTATGTTTAGTGGTAGTAATTGTTTTAATTGTGTTGTTGTATTTAGTTAGTCTGTGTTGAACTTAATTCTAGAGTCTTAGGAAGGTTTAAAGTCTAGCTAACTTTGTAATTTTAAAAGCTGCATGTTTAAAATTTTCAATTTACTACCAGCCATTTTTCTTTATGTTGCAGTTATGTATGTTTGTTAGTGTGTTTGATTGTTTTTATGTTATACTCCACTGCATATAAGCCCGATGAATCTCAAATTAAAATTGGATCAATTAAAATGTTACTCCTATTTTTAATTTTTTTACTTGCATATTTAGAATATAAAAGTTCTTGCAAGCATGTTATATTTAGTTTTAATTCCTACTTATTTATATATGATGCTAAAATTTTTTATTTCTATCAAAAATTTAAGTTTGTGGAGATGAAAAATTTTAAAAAAACTTAGGAGTTTATTTGCTCTCAAATATATTTCAAATAAATTTGATTTTGATTTGAAAAATTATTATGTATATGAAGTTATATTAGGGAAGTAAACTTTTGATTTTATAAATGAGTAAGAGAATTTATTTAAAATTTATGGTAATGAAGAAAAAATGAAAGTTAAAAATTTTAGTGTAGAAAATGTTAAGTATTGTGTAACTATCTCTAGTAGGAAAAATTGTATTTTTAAAAAATTTAGAAATTTAGACTTTTTTATTTTCAAAAATTAAATTTCTTTTATTGAAATTAATTTTCAAAACTATTATTATGTTTTTAAGTGAAAAAAATATCAACTCTTTGCTTTAGGAAAGGAAGAGTGGAATTCAAAACCATTAAAAACCTATCCAGACATAGTAATCCTTGCCTGAAAAAAAAATAAAAATAAAAATAAATAAAAATAAAAAGAAAAGAAAAGAAAAAGTTGAAAAAGGGAGGAGAAGCTTGAGAATTAGTGTCTAATCAAAAATTGGTTTCACATTTGATCTTTTTAAAATATAAGACTTGAGAAACCCTTAAACTTAAGGATATAATATATTGAGTAAAATTATGCTTATTAAAATTTTTTAAGTGGAGATGATAAAATGCCTAAACTCTATATTTAAAATATCTACAATATTTTTGAATTAGATAGGAACTCATATTTTCATATTTCTTAACATTAAAAATTTCTAAACTTTAAGTTGGTCTCATTTAAAAAAAAATTTCTAAATTGGACTACTGTATTTCTACATCAAAATTTTAGTAACTCCTAAAGATAATTATATACACCATCTACTTATGTTAGTTTTTAAAGATTGAAAAGTCACTTGAGGACAAGTAACTTCATAAGTTTGAGGGATTTTGATACACCTAAAATATATAGTATTTTTACACTTTTTTATACCTATTTTTGAGATATTGCGCTTTAATGAAAGATATTTGTGGATTTTTCTTACAGGTACAATCAAATAGATGAAAAATACTGAAAGGAATAAAAAAAAGGGTCAAATTTGGAGCAAAAATGAAGAAACGTGCAAAAATGAACTGTGACGCCTAAGCGCCTAATCTGACGCCCAAGTGTTAGAGACCCCACGCCAAAAAGCCAGGTACCCCGCGCTTAAGATCCAGAAGTAGCTACTTGATGAATTATTTAATTTGAGTGGATTCTTGAAGATTTGTTTGAAGTAAACCTTCATAAAAACATGGGAAATAACTCATGAACACGAAAATTCATTCAATTGGCTTAAAATTCATTCAATTGGCTTATGAGATTCAATTGGCTTATGAGGAGGTATCTTCTAGAAGATTCATTGAATGGAGACATATTTTTGAAGAGACACCAAGGAACCCCTTGGATTTTTACAAGAAAAGACTTAGATTTTCCAGGAGAAGAGGCCAACCATTCATCAAACTTTACAGCCCACCGCCGCCACTGCCGCTGCCGCCCATTGTCGTCGCCGCTGTCGATCGCCTTTACTTTACCACCTTTATTTTATTTTGAGTTTTAGTTTGTATTGTGAGAGAAGGAAGAGAATTCAAAGGAACTTTAAGACATTTGGTGGATAGAATTTGAGATAAGTGTTTATCTTTGTATCTACACTTGGTTTAATTTAGATTTCTTGTTTGTGTGCATGATTTCTACTTTTAAACTCATGTGTTGTTGTTTTTTCTCCAAAAATTCTGAATAATTTTCTTTATATTGTTCCTTAAAATGATAAGTGATTAAATACTTAAAAGGAAGTTGTGTAAAGTATTAGAATTCTATGTTGAAAGAAGTTGTGTTGATTTGAAACCTCGCACTTCATTTACTTCTTGATGTAACAAATTAAGATGTTAATACTTATTGTGAGAACATGTAAGATCTGAGATGGCATTATCTCAGTCGAAAAATGGTTGGAATCACATATTGATTTCATGAGTGAGAATGTAGTTCATAGGGTTGAGTGCAAATAAATATGAAAATATATTTAAATAGTGTAGAATTAAAGCACTTTTGAGTGATAGGATAAAGCCCCCAATTTGATTTATAGTTCTAGGTTTTGATACAATATGTTAGACCCCAGGTGGAGGGAGAAGAGGGAACTCTAGAGTGAGAGCTAGTATCTTCCCTACCTAGCCGGTCCTCAAGACTATTAAAAATGTAGATTAGTCGATGTTCTTTATAGCATCTATAGTAAGGGTATAGAATATTATTACTCCTATTTGGCATAACACATTTAGCATACATCCACAACAGAATATCAATATTTATCACTGATTCATGATAAGGAAAAATCTATTTTATTAATATTTCCTTCATCTTGGAAGTATTTAGTTAAGTTAATTAGTTGCTTACTTTATTTTTCAATTATCAAAAATTACAAAAAGAATCAAACTTTCATTCCTATTTTAGCATCTTAAGTTTTAAATAAGAATATATTACTAAGCAAATTTTTTTATCTAAAATAAGTCCTCCCTTTGGGATTAATATTTGGCACTTAATAAAAAATTATATATTACTTGATAATGATACGTATACATGCGTAGTATCCCATATTGAAATATTATAACTGCATTCTTATTTGCTTCATAATGAAAGATTTACCTGGCTTTTTCCTTGGATCAATTTTTTGGCTTTGTTGCAAATTAAGAATATCTATTAAGAAAATTAATCGCATACATCACATTTTACATCCATCTATACAGAAAATTGGGGTCAGTAATTCCTAAAGAAACCCATATACATTATCTAATTATGTTAGTTTTTAAAGATTGAATGGTCACTTGAGGACAAATAACATCTTAAATTTAGGGGATTTTGATACACCTAAAATATATAGTATTTAATCACATTTTTATACTTATTTTTGAGATATTGCGCTTTAATGAAAGGTATTTGTGTTTTTTTCTTGCAAGAACAATCAAATGGATGAAAAATGCTAAAAGGAGTGAAAAAGGGTTGAATTTGGAGCAAACATGAAGAAAAGTGCAAAAAGGAACTAGGGCGCTTAAGCGCCCAGTTTAACGCCTAAGCGCGAGAGGCTCCGTGCCTAAGCACCAGCTACCCCGCGCTTACGTGCCAGAAGTAGTTACTTGATGATTTATTTAATTTGAGCAGATTTTTGAAGAGGTATTTTGAGCAGATTTTTGAAGAGTTATTTGAAAAAACCCTTGATAAAAACGTGGGAAATAGCCCATGGACATGAAAATTCATTCAATTGGCTTATGAGGAAGCAACTTCTAGAAGGTTCATTGAATGGAGACACCTTTTTGAAGAGACATCAAGACACCCCTTGGATTTTTATTAAAGAAGACTTGAATCATTAATGCCAACAGCCAGAGACCAGCCATCCATCAAACTTTACAGCCCACCGCCACCCGCCACCGCCGCCGGCCACCTTTATTTTATTTTATTTTATTTTGAGTTTTAGTTTGTATGATGAGAGAAGGAAGAAAATTCAAAGGAACTTCAAGACATTTGATGGAGAGAATTTGATATAAGTGTTTATCTTTGTGTCTACACTTGGTATAATTTAAATTTCATGTTTGTGTGCATTATTTCTACTTTTAAACTCATGTGTTGTTATGTTTTCTCCGAAAAAATTCTTAGTGGTTTTTTTTTATCTTTTTCCTTAAAATGATAAGTGATTAAATATTTAAAAGGAAGTTGTGTGAAGTATTAGACTTCAATGTTGGAAGAAGTTGTGACGATTTGAATCCTTGCACTTCATTTACTTCTTAATTTGGCCAATTAAGATGTTAATACCTGTTGTGAGAACATGTAAGATCCGAGATGACATTGTCTCAGTCAACAAATGGAATCACATATGGTTGGAATCACATATTGATTTCATGAATGAGATTGTAGTTCATGGGGTTGAGTGCAAATAAATAGGGAAATATATTTAAAGGGTGTATAATTAGACCACTTTAGAGTGACCGACTAAAGCCTCCAATTTGATTTATAGTTCTAAGTTTTGATACGAGATGTTATACCCTAGGTGGAGAGAGAAGAGGGAACTCTAGAATGAGAGCTAGTATCCTCCCTGCCTAGTCGGTCTTCAAGGCTATTAAAATTGTAGATTAGTTAATGTTCTTTATAGGATCTCTAGTAAGGGTATAGAATATTATTGCTCCTATTTGGCAGAACACATTTAGCATACTTCCACAACATAATATCTATGATTATCACTGATTCATGATAAGGAAAAGATATTTTGTTAATATTGCCTTCATCTTGTAAGTATTTAGTTGAGTTAATTAATTGCTTACTTTACTTTCAATCATTAAAAATTACAAAAAGAATTGAACTTTCATTCCTATTTTAGCATCTTAAGTTTAAGTAAGAATATATTGCTAAGTAAATTTTTTTATCTAAAATTAGTCCTCCTTTTGGGATCAATATTCGGGACCTAATCAGAAAGTTCTATATTACTTGATAACGATGCGTATACTTGCGTAGTATTTTATATTGAAATATTGTAACTGCATTCTTATTTGTTTCATAGTAAAAGGTTTACCTAGCTTTTGTTTTGGATCAATTTTTTGGCTTTATTGCAAATTAAGAATATATATTAAGGAAATTAATCGCATACATTGCATTTTACATCTATCTATATATAAAATTGGGATCACTCATCACGCACATTTGTGAGTTCTCGATGAAGGCCAACTGTCATTTGCTTCATTGCGCTAATCTCCTCTTCTAGGCTCAACATGGTATACAATAATGTGCATGCTTTCAAACATTGTTGAATATTGTACTCACGCTTGAAGGAACATTTGATTTCATTTAGGTGGTAAGTGAACATGTCGTGACCCACCTAGACCATATCAACACTAACCCTATGTATCTCAAGAGGAACATCCTAAGAGCGATCAATTCCCCATCCTCACCGGCAGACTGCCATCTCCCAGCCCCACCTGCTTTCCTCTTTTTGCCAACACAACCAAAGCTATGTCCATACTCGGTGGATGTGTAACGAAAACGTCAAAAAGAGACAAAAAAATGGGAAATCTATCAAATAGGCACTAGCATAAAATATCTAAACTCTGAAGCATTTTAGATACTACTAGCTTTGGTACTAGGCTGAGGGTTTCAGTCTTTCAGTAGGGCAGACGTTGCGACCATGGTTGTCCAGAGGGGCTTTTGGTCTGGGCAATAAAATTAGCATTCGTGGGAGACATCCAAAAACAACCCACTTTGCTCGAGGATGAGACTGTACTTTTTTTCACTACCACATTTTTCCTTTAACCGCCCTTAAGATGTTTCATTCCTCTAGCCTCTAAAAGTATTTTATGAATTAAGGCCTTATTTGGGCTATCTGTCTAGGACTTTGTCGCCTTATCCCTCAAAAGTGCTAACAAGTAGAGAAGTGACAACAAAAAAAGATAGAGAAGAAGGCCAAGGCTTGCACAAAGTGGCAAGGGATGGTCAGAATCACGTTAGTTTATGGAAAGAAGCTTATGTCTCTTATATATAGCAATCAATTGCACAAATATCAAGGGGGTACAAATAATTAAAGTCATTTAATGACAACTAATAGATTATGATATTAAATCTACTATTTTTATTGAAGCATAACCTACAGAAGTATTAGAGAATCAGTGAAAGAAAATACATATATGAAAAATGTGCTTGACCGTATGAGGTGGTCCCAGGCTGGACACGTGTCAATAGATTCAAGAGGATTGGGTTCGATCAAAAAAAAAGGAAAAAAATCAATCAAATGAGGACTAGTCGGCCAACTGGCCCGAAGCTCGCATAAGAACCAACTATCCCAAAGGACAACTAACTTGGATCGAACCAAGACCAACTGATACTCAAGATTGGACAGATGCTCAAAGCCAAATCACCGACTGGACAAAAGGCCAACTAATAGATGGCGGCTAACCATAAAATTTTCAAGAATATAATTATCATTTCATAGTTATTCTAGTGCCCTGTAAATGGAAGAACAGTAAATGTAATAAAGGTTACAAAATTTAAGACCACAAAACTTAATTAATAAATCTCTTTCTCTACTCTTTCTCTATCTTTCATTCTTCCTTTATGCTCTATTTCTTGGACAATTTTGAGTGTAACAATTGTATTAGTAATCTTATTAATCCACAAAATATTAACCAAGTATAGCTAGCTCATTATGGTTATGGTAAGGTACTTAAAAGAGTCGCCTTGCTTTGAAGGCAAGTATCCTTCGGAACATGAGCCCTTTGTTATTATTCAGCATCTAATGGACCCATGTATTGGTTTTCATATGATTTTCGGTTAAGAGTATTGCTAAAATTGCTGTAATCATAACTAAAAAATAAAAATAAATAAATAAATAAACCTTTAAAGGACAGTAATATTTTAATGGGAATTTAATATACATAGCAAATAATTTTTATTAATTTATACATCTGGCATCCAAAATTTAATATTTATAGTTATAACATGTTTTGTGTCATATGTATAAAAGATATTTTACTTTTTAAAAGATGGGGATAACGATATTTCTAATGTGATGTAACAAAGTTAAATGTTTAATTGTTAGGTAAGTTGATACATAAGAATGTGTGGTATGTATTTAAATACTCCTATTCTCAAATAAATTAAATATTCTCTCACATTATCTTGTTAATTGGATGTGATTGATCAAAGCCAAACTAAGATAATTAACTTAGGGTGCGTTTGGGGCAGATAGTGCGTTTAAGGATAAGCTGCTTATCCTGAAACGTGGCCCGCGCGGTGATTGATCTAAGCCAAATTAAGATAACTAACTAAGCCAAACTTATAAGATGCCCCAAACAGGCCTTTAGTCAAGTGAAGCCAAGCTTAAAGCCCATTCGGGATTAATCTATTTACTTGGTCAATTATTTAAACTGTTTTGCGAACGAAACTGCCATCTCATAAACAATTAAGAAAAAAACTATACTGTTGTGAGTTGAGATGAGGTGAGAGAGATACTTTATTGTATTTGGTTAATAATCTTTTTCTTATTTAATTATCTTATTTGAATATTACATAAGCTATAGTATGACTTCTTATTACGATATTACATAAGGGATGTCAAAACAAATGATTGATTGTATTTAACATTTA
>NW_018253991.1:0-737 GCF_001263595.1 Phalaenopsis equestris | reverse complement strand
ACCCCTGATCACAGAGAACTCAAAAACTAAGTTTTGTAATTTTTTGAGTTATATTTTGATTTTTAAAAATCATTTAAATGCCAAGAGTGGTATTTATCTTTAAAAATCAATTATTTTGAAACTTTTATGATGAGTTCTCTGGATCATAAATCACAGTGGAGATCAAAAATCAAGTCATTTAAATTTTTATATTTTTCAAAATTAATTATCTTAGTGATTTAGTATTTGGAAAATTTAAGGATGTTTTAAATGACTTTACCCATGAAATTATTTTCAAAGGTTTCTCTGGTCATGGTAGACCTTCCAAAATTTTCTTGGGATATAATAACCAATTTGCTAATTTCCATGATTATTTTAAGGAAGTGACGTGAAATAACTTGAAAAATATGGATCTCTATATAGAAACCTCCTTTAACATTGGAAAAATCAGAGAATATTTCCCCTTATAGAGGCTACAACATATCAAAATTTCAAGCTAAGATGATGTGTCAATATGCATGGAGAATCAAATGATTCTAAATAGTGTTTGATTAATTAAAAATATTTTATGCATCAAATGGACTTGAAAATTATTCCACATTTTTCTCCTCTATTCACTGAGTAAGAGGGTATTTTTATTTTATTTTAGTAATTTTTCTACACAAAGTTATGTATTTTCTAAATTAAGGGTACTTAAATAAATAGGAAAAAGACCTATTTATGTATTTAAACAGTGCGTGCTGACTAGATCCTAGGAA
>NW_018253990.1:39660-44805 GCF_001263595.1 Phalaenopsis equestris | reverse complement strand
AGTTATCATTACTGATGGGGGAATTCATTTCAGAAGTACCATTATGGAGAAGTTATTAAATAAAAATAATATAAATTATAGGATTGTTACTGCTTATCATCCTCAGGCAAGTGGTTTGACTGAATTATCCAATTAGAAAATTAAAAGATTTATGGAAAAATCTGTGAATTCATAAAAAATGGATTGGTCAGTTAAACTTGACTATGCTTTGTGGGCTTATATGACTGCATATAGGAATGTCCCCATATAGGCTAATATTTGGGAAAGTTTGTCACTTACTAGTTGAACTTGAGCATAAAGCATATTGGGCTATTAAAGAGTTCAATTATAATTTAAAAAATATTGAAGAGAAAAGATTGTTACAATTAAATGAGCTTGAAGAGATAAGGAATGAATCTTATGAGAGTGCTAAGATTTATAAAGAAAAGATGAAAATGTGGCATGATTGAAAGATTCTTACTAAAAGTTTTTAATCAGGGCAACAAGTTTTGCTATATAATCCAAGGTTAAGATTATTTCCAGGCAAACTTAAGTCCAGGTGGATGGGCACATTTGTTGTGATAAAAGTTTATCCTTATAAAGATGTGGATATTAAAGATCCTAATTCTGAGAAAATTTTTAAGGTGAATGGACATAGAGTTTGATTAAGAAATTTAGGGTAGTACTTTTGAATTTATTATGTGCTAATAATGATAGTTAGACTTTATTTAGTTACTTAGACATGTTAGAATGAGGATTTAAACATTAAGTCGACTGGTGCAAAAATGTGCACTGGCGCTTAAGCGTCGGATCCGACGCTTAAGCAAGGCAGTTTAATCACATGTGCAAATTTCGATTTCTAGAAGGTATAACTGCAATTTAGTTGGAACAAATGTGTCTTGGCTATTTATAGTCATGCCTAGAAGTTATGAGGGGGAATTAAGCCTATAAATTGAAGTGGTTTGTGAAGGAATTTCACCGCGGATTATTTTTAGCCCTAAAAGTCTACAAAAGAGAGAGATTTAGAGAAAATGTCTTCATGGGAGATGGATTTGAAGAAGAAGTTCATTAGTCAAAGTGCACAGGAGATGTATAACGGTTTCTTAGCCGTTAGTATTGAAGGGATATCGGAGAAGATCAACCAGATGAAGAAAATTATATTGTATTAGAGACTAAGGTGCTTGAATTGCATGCTCATCTAGAATATATTGGGTGGCAAGTTAAGATGCAATTCAACCATAACAGTTATATAGAGGAAGCGGATAAGACGATGTTCCTTAAGCAAAAGTAGATCAAGGACGGTAGTATTAGAGCTCGTCGCCACCGTCCGTTTTATCAACTCTATATTCCTGAAGAGACTACTGAAAGACAAGAAAGACAAGAATTCATTCAACAAGAATTTGTTTCTTCTTATGAAGAGTGACATTAAGTTAAGTGTTAGGAATTGTGTGATTGGAGTCATGTTTGTTATTGTTGTTGTTGTTCTTGTTGTTTAGTGTTTATATCTTGTGTTTAGTGTTTGTGTCAAGACTACTTGGAGAGAGAACTAAGTGTTAAATGTGTTCGTACTTGTTTGTGAATTAATATAAGTTTATTTTTGTGAAAATTTGTGTTATTCTTAGCCTCGAATTGAATTAATTATTATGGAGAATTTTGAGAGAGAAGGGAGTTATAGGAAGTAAAAATAGTCATTTAAGTGCTATGAGACCCTTTATGGGTGGTTTACTTAGGCTAATAGTGCACTTTACTTAGAACTAAAAAATTTGAAAATTGTGCACTGGAGCCTAAGTGCTACATCTCGCGCTTAAGCGTTAGCCAACCCGAGAGGCAAGCGCCTAGGTGCCACTTACCCACACTTAAGCGCTGATTCATGAAAACTGGTTTGCGAATGGTTAAAAGTGAATTTTAAGCCCAAAAATACCATTTTTAACACCTCCAATCAAGTACCCTTTTTAACACCTCCTATCATCTTTCCCAACTCAAAATCACAATTTTAAGGGCTAGAGCAAGTGGAATTTGAATATTTCTTGGTGGAATCGAGTGAGATTTGCTAGATCCAAGTTCCTTAAGGTAAGAGCATTACTTCTACGCAAAAATTTTGGATTTTCACCATATATTTTGTGCACATTTGGAAGATTTCAAAAATTTACTATTCATGGTGAAAAGTGAAGAAAAATCTATGGAAATGGCTTGGGAAGTTTAGTTTGTGCTTTTGGAAGTTTAGTTTAGTGATTTAAATTGGATTTTTAAAGTTATTTTTGGAATTTACCAATTTGTAGAATGACACCAAGAATGAAAATGAGTAGAGGAAAGAGCCCATTCGGTTCGAGCGAGTTTGTCAATTCGAAAGCTCAGGATCGATATAATGACACTATGCAGTTAAAGAAACACGCTCTACAGTCACGAAAATTGATTCAGGAGTGATGTTTTAGAATCTGGGTGGAGAAGTGGAAGATTTATTTGTTCGTCACAGTGGGAATAGTTCTGTTGTTTCTCTGCTGTCATAGTGATTTCTGTTGTGAGGGAGTTTTATGCAAATCTCCCAGAGGTTGAAGACGAATGAGTTATGGTTAGAGGAAAGTTGGTACCATTTACTCCAGAGGTAATCAACTTAATTTACCAATTACCACCATAGACTTTATGTTTTTATGCAAATTATAGTCCTGCTGAGGCAAAGTTAGACGGAGTTAGACGAGATTATTTCATATTTGACTATTGGGAGAGGACTTTATAAAATCACCAATGAGAGGAGAGTAAATTTCCCAATTTCCAAGTTATGTGCACCTTCGAAGGCCTGGCACTATTTCATTTCTGCTCGTCTGCTTCTGACCAATCATCTCAGTGAAGTGACCAGAGAGAGAGCAATGTTGAATTACTGTATTCAAGAGGGAAAGCCCATCAACATAGGGGCTTTGATCTATCACACTATCATCAGTTCAGCTACTGCTGCTACTACTGCAGCTATGGGGTTTGTTTCCTTGATATTTTCATTATGCGAGCAGGTTGGAGTAAAGTATGATAATTGTGAGGAATTTTTGTTACCTCTAAAGCCCATCACGAAGGTGAATGTAAATACTTATTCTGAGCATCTGATTTTTGGCTAGAGAGGAGGATTTTCCAGAATTTATGGATTAAAGACATTTGCTGCATCTACCTCTGTTGCATCTTCATCACGACTATCTACTTCTTGTGCTTCTACATCTAGAGGTGATACCAAGACTCATGATGAGTTATTGCAGAAGATGATGGATAATATCAATTTTACCACTGATAAGGTACAAAAGTTAGAGCATTTTGCAGAGTTATAATAGAAGGAAGAGTGATTATGAAGAGAAATTCCACTCATCTTTGGAGAGCCTGATTAGAGGTGAACCAGGAGTGCAATTTCCTCCATATCCTCGATATCCTGATTATGAACCTGCAGAAAAATGGTACAGTGATGATTCTGAGGATGAAGAGTAGAGCTGAGAGATTTATTTTATGGTTGTAATATGATGTGAACTATGTGGTATGAGCTTGTTACATTTGCATCTGTGTGTTGTTTTGGACTATGATTTATGTTGTGATTTGAATCTTTATGTTCTATTATTGTTATGATTGTTGTGTTAGATAGTATTTTGTTTTTAAAATTTTAGGGTAGTAGCTGTTGTTTTGTGTTTAGTACTGTGATTTAGTTAGTTTAGAACTTAATTTAATTTCATATCTGTTCTAAAGTAGAAAGTTTTGCTAGCTTAGATCTTAAACTTGAAATTCAAAAGCTGCTATCCTGTATTTTTCCTTTATCATGTTAGTGTGTTGTTTACTTTTATACCCACTGTTTAGAAGTCTATTGAATCTCTACATGTTAAACTAAAATAAAAATATAGAAAATTTGATCAAAAATTAATTTTACTCCTGTCTTTAGTTTTATACTTATGTAATTAGGATGTTAGAATTCATGTTAGCATGTTATTTCAATTTTCATTTCCTGCATATATAACTATTTGACACTGAATTGTTTTATCTGTTAAAAATTTAAGTTTAGGGGGATGAAAAACATTTTAAAAACTGGAATTTTATTTGTTCTCAAATGTACTACAAGTGAATTTAATTTTAAAAGAAAAATTGATTATGTATTTGAAGTTACATTAGGGAAGTAAAATTTGATTTTAGAAATGAGTAAGAAAATTTAGTTAAAATTTTAAGTAATGAAGAAAAACTTTAAGTTAAAAATTTTAAGTATAGAAAATGGTTAATATAAGTGACTATCTTTAGTAAGAAAAAATGTATTTTTGAAAAATTTAGATAATTTAGACTTTTATTTTAATACTTAAATTACTTTTATTAAAATGATTTTCAAAACAATTATTATATCTATAAGTAAAAGTTTTATATCAAGACTTTACTTTAGGAAAGGAGATGTGGAATTCAAAATCATTAAAGACTTATCCAGATATAGTAATCCTTACCTGAAAAAGAAAAAAAGGAAAAGAAAAAAAAAGGAAGAAAAAGAAAAAGAGAAAGAAAAGAAAAAGAAAAGAAAAGAAAAAGAAAAAAAAAGAAAAGAAATGTAAGGGAGGAGAAACTTAAGGATTAGTTCCTAATCAAAAATTAGTTCTGCATTTGATCTTTTTAAAGTATAAGACTTGATAAAATCTTAAGCTTATAAATATAATATAGTATGTAAAATAATTTTTAATAAAAATTTTTAAGTAGAGAAAATAAAAGAACTAAAATCTAAATTTAGAGAACTTACAATATTTCTGAATTAGATAGAAACTCATATTTTCATAGTTCTTAACATTCAAAATTTTCAAACTTTAAGTTGGTCTCATTTACTAATTATTTTTTCTAAATTGGACTACTATATTTCTAAATCTAAATTTTAGTAACTCCTAAAGAAACTCATATACATATCATACATATTTAGTTTTTAAATATTGAAGTGTCACCTGAGGACCAGTAACATTTTACGTTTGGAGGATTTTGATACAGCTGAAATATATAGTATTTTTAGACACTTTTTTATACCTATTTTTTAGATATTGCACTTTAATGGAAGGTATTATTGTTTTTTTCTTGCAGATACAAGTAGAAATGGAAAAAAAAATTCAAAGGACTGAAAAGGGATCAAATTTGAAGCAAAAAGATGAAAAATTACACAAAAGAGTTTTGGCGCCTAAGCGC
>NW_018253990.1:27032-39624 GCF_001263595.1 Phalaenopsis equestris | reverse complement strand
AATCAAGACACATTTTGAAGAGATCCCAAGGCACCACTTGGAAAACTATAAAAGAAAGGAGAGAGGACTTAGAAAAGAGTCCTGAAAATATTGACAAGTTCTTAAAGTTATATTCTGGGGAGTTAGTTCGGAGAGATTTTCATGAACCACTTTTTATTTACTTTATCCTTTTAGTTATTTTTTTTGAGTGATTGTAAAAGAGAAGTGATTCAAAGGAACTTCAAGAGTTTGGTGGAGGACTTGAGATAAATTTTTATCTTTTTGGTTTAGACTACTTTTGGTTTTAATTGAGACTTGTAGTTGGTTTGACAATGATTTCTTCTTTTAAACTAAAGTGTGGTTTTGTTTTCTCCATGGATTCTGAGTAGTTTTCTTTATCATTCTTCCTAAAATTCTAAGTAATTAAGTTTTGGATTGAAGTTGTGGAGAGTATTGATCTTCAATGTTGGAAGAAGTTGTGATGATTTAAATCCATGCACTTCATTTACTTCTTGATTTGGCCAATCCAATATATATACATTTTTTCCTTCATTTTTTGTTGTCAGGTTTTAGGGTGGATTTGGTAAATGAAATGAACTGAATATGGTATTATTTATCAAAGTAGAATGTAGTTCATATGATTGAGTGCAAATATATAGGGAAATATTGATTGCAGGGTGTAAAGCTGGAGGAAGACTTTAAAGTGACAGGTTAAAGCCCCCAACTTGGTTTATTGTTTTAGGTTATGATACGAGAATGTTAGCCCCCAGGTGGAGGGAATCGAGAGAACTCTAGAGTGAGAGCTAGTATCTTCCCTGTCTAGCCGATCTTCAGAACTATTCAAACTTTAAATTAACCAATATTCTTTATAGCGTCTCTAGTAAGGGTAAAGAATATAATTGCTCATATTTGGCATTGCATACTTCCACAACTTCCACAACAGAATTCTCATACTTATCACAGATTCATGATAAGAAGAAAGATATTTTTCATATTAAATACTTTTCTTGTACAAAAACTTTAGTTATCTTTTTAGTTATTAAGGTTTCGTTAAAATATCAAAAATACCAAAAATATTTAAATTTTAAATTCCTACAAAAATCATTTTTAGTTTAATTAATTATCTTTTTAAAAATAGAAAAAACTTTCTAAAAAGTGCATATTGCATAATCTTCTCTGTGGGTTCAATATTCAGGTAATAATCAAAAAGTCTTATATTACTTGATAATTATACGTATACTTGCATAGTATCTCAATATAAATATATATAAATTAAAAAGTTAAATTCTTATTTTTCTTCAGAATCAAGTTTTTGGTGTTGTTACAAAATAAGGAAACATAAGAAAAAAATTCCATCAGAACTATTGATATACTGTGCATAAGCATTAGGGCATCCGTGTATCATTGAGCCCAATTGATTGATCAACATTGTGTAGATGATTGTCATGAAAATTTTTGGTGAAGGATTGAAGTAATTTTGAGTTCAATCGGAAGCTCAATTTGAAGGATTTTGGGATTTTGGTCAATTTGGGCATGTTGGACTATTCTTGGGTCTAGATTGGGTTCAATTGGAGGGTCCAAATTGGTTTTGGAGATATTTGGAGTGATTTTGGATGTTTTGGGAAAGTTTGGGGTGCCAAGGGTAGTTTTGTAATTTTGGCAAATTTTTGAGGTATTTTGGTGATTTTGGATTTTTTGGGTGGTTTTGGGTAATTTGGGTAATTTTAAATGGTTTGAAATATTTTTTTTTGAATTTTGAAATAATTTTTTTTGAATCAATTTGGGTATTTTGGGTGAATTTGAGGATTTTGACCAAATTTAGGATTTGAAGAGCATTCAGGTAATTTGGGTGGATTTAGGGCAATAGGCCAAGTTGGATATTTTCATAAATTTGCGGGGGGTGGGGTCTACCACCCTATATGAGCTATGGACCAATGAAACCCCCACTTGGGTCCTCTATGTACTGGTCTTAGCTAAACCCTAGCCTAGGGCTAGTGGGTCTAGGGGACCATCTACATGAGTCTCCAAAAAGATCAAGGGATCAAAGTCAACAATTTTAGGTTTTAGGGTTGTGTGTGATTATGGGTGATAGTGAGTGAAAGCGAGGGAACTAGCTTCGGAACAACACCTAGGGTCAATCCTAAGGTCAGATAGCTTTATGGGAACTCTCCTTGAGCTCCCCTATAGTGACCCCACGTACTAAGTGCCAGAGGTTAGGATCAATACGCAGCGCTTCAAGTTGAGCAAAGAGAAGTTTAGGGTTTCTAGTTTTCTAGGAATAGTCAATAGGAAAGCCCTATGGCTAGACCCTAGCCTAGGCTACTAAAGAGGGAAAATTAAACCTCAACCAAAAGTGAGGTCAACAATTAGAAAAGAAACCCTCACCATTAGAATGTCTAAACTCTTTCCTGCTCAAGTTGAAGTTCCACATATTGGTCCTGACCTGTAGCACTTAGTAGGTGGCCATAAGACTACTTGGCCTTAGAGTTGACCATGGGTGTTGGTCTAGAGCTAGTTCTCTCACTTACACTCACTTGCACACCACATCCCACCCACAACCCTAAACCCAAACTTGTTGGCTTTGATCCCTTGATCTTTTAGGACACTCATGGAGATGCCTTCGGCTAAGGTCTAGCTAAGACCAGTACATGAAGGACCCAAAGTAGAGGATTCCATTGGTCCATAGCTCAAATTGGGTGGTTGAGCTCAGTCCATAGCTCAAATTGGGTGGTTGGCAATCCAATTTTTACCTAAGTACCCAACTTAGCCTTTTACCCCCAAACCTTAAATTTGGCCAAAATTCTCAAAATTACTCAAACTATCCAAGCCTATTCAAAAATCATTTCAAACTATTTCAAACTACTCAAATTGCTCAAAACCTCCAAAAATTTTCAAAATTACCAAACTACCGCCAAATTTGCCACAATTACAAAAATACCCTTGGTGGTCCAAATTTTTCCAAAACCCTCAAAATCATTTCAAATGACTCTAAAACCAATTTGGACCCGTCAATTAAAACCAATTTGCCCAATTTGACCATTTTGACCAAAACCCCCAAATTGCCCCTAAAGGCCTAATTTCTCCAAATTCACCCTAAATGTCCCTCAATTTCATCCCAATTTTCCCCAATTTCAACTTTAAACTCAAATTTATCATGCCTATGATCATTTCAAACCAAATTTAAGCTTAATTGACCCATTCTTTGAGCTCAATTTTGATCCAAACCAGGACCCTCAATTTTTGGCCATATGACCCAATCTCACCCAATTGAACCCCATAGCCCACTCAATTGCCTCAATTTGGATCCCAAATGCTTCCTAACATTCCTAATGATCAAATTAAGCCCCCAATTGGTCTCGATTAAGCCTAAATTCCACCCAATTTTAACCCAAATTTAAAATCTCCAAATTTGTCCCAATTTAGCCACATGCCCAAATTGCACTAAATTGAATGCGCTAACCCTAAAATTGGCACCCAATGGATGTTAAAAACTCTTTATGACATTACCCTAGACCATTTTGGACCATCAATTAGGACCTATCCCAACCCTAGCTTAACCTAAACCCAAATCCAACCCAACACCCCCAAATTTACTAAAAGACCAGATTCCTTCAAATTGAACTTCCAAATTAACTCAAAACCACTCCAATTCTTCTCTAAACTCTCTTTAACAATCATCTACATAAAATTGATCAATAAATTGAGCTCAATAGCATTGCTAACCCAATCCAAACGCAACTTCAAGCAAACTTGACCCACATGGACCATTTCACCAATTTTAACTTAATCAAGCCAAATTGGCCAACCAAAGAGCACCACAGCCACTAGGAGCACCAATTGGACCAAGACAAACCCACTTGAACCATCCAAGGGAAGCTATGGACCAATGGTTCCCTAAATTAATGGATTTAATTCCATTTTTGGTTCTAAACCAAAATGTCTCCACCATCATGCCAAACCATTAAAGGTTAATCAGAATTAACCTTCCCACTGGCTCACCTGAACGCCCGACCACCTTCTCTGCTTTCGCCAGCCACCCTAGTAGCCAAAAAACCCCAAAATCAACAGCCACCTCACCAAATTCCAACCTAATTGAACCAATCCAAGCTGTTCAAACCCAATTGCTCTTTATAGCTCTTCTGCCCTCCACATAAGCAGCTTATTTCACCCATTAATTGGCCCTGAGCTCAACCCCAAGCCTCTCTATTTAAAGCTCACCTCCTCCACAGCCAAACTAGAGAGAGCACCAATTTTCTTGGGGAAAATCTACCAAATCGCTCCCAGAGACTCTCCAAGACCTCCTCAACTCAAGCCCACAATTTTCCCCCTCTGGTTCCCACTGTGAGAGCCAAATTTTGAGCTCAAAATTTCAATTTGAACCCTGTGAGAGCCCAATTTTGAGCTCAAAATTTCAATTTGAACTAAGACAAATTTCTCCACACCTCCATAGTGGATCAAACTCCAATTAACTGTGCCTACACCATCACCAAAGTAAGAGGAGTTGATCCCCCACAAAAACCCCCTCTCAAACAACCTTTAGTATAGCTCTAGACCAATACCTAAAATCCACTTTGATAGAAATCAGACCTAGACAATTCACCAGGGCCTAGTACTTCATCTAGAGGTTCGTTAGACCCAATCAAAGCTGCCACAACCATCTGATTGAGGCACCCCCTCTCAGACAAAGGTATAAAATTTCAACCCTAAACCGAGCTTCATTTTATTCTCCATACATATTTACTGTATTTCATACCGTGTAAGCCGTATAGATATACTCTTCTTGAGTAGATGAAGGTATAGGAATGAACCTCATGTGATTTGATTGAGTATAGATGAAGATATTAAGTTTTTAGTGTGAATGATTCTTGGGTTGGCTCGTTTGGGGATGATGAACGGATGCCGTCCGATTACGCGTGTATCATATGGACAGTTGAGATCGCGTTGGATGAACTCTTAGAACAAAAAGGTGGGCCGTGTGACAGCTGAGGTTGGTGGCAGCGTCGAATAGCGGTGCGCCGCGTGGAAGCTCGGAGCATATGAGGATGAGTTGGTGTCGCGTGTTTAAGTAGGAAAATATGATAAATATGATTTTTTTTGGATTTATTTAAATGTCTAAACTTCAAAAATCCACATAGTTCTTTAGAAAAATCATAAAAATAAAAGAAAAATACCCTCTTGCTTAGGAAATAGAGGAGAATAATGTGGAATAAAAATAAAAATTGTTTGTTGACTCTTTAATTTTTAATGACTTAAATACTCTCTAGAGTATTTTAATTCATTATGATCAAGCAATGCTCACCATGGCTTGAAATATTTAGTGTTCATTCCTTATGATAAAGGCTATAACCTCTGATTTTTCCAAGGTCAGAGGGCATCGTTGTGTCTCTAACCCTAATTTTCAAGCTAAGATGACTAGTTTAGCTTATTTTAATTATATAAATTAAAATATCGCTTGAAAAATTATGAGAATAATTTTATTAGGTTTCTTATAGTTAGAGAAGCTTAGAAAAAATATCATGATGGCTTGAATAATTTTGTAAGATTCTATATTTGCTTAAGTGTATATATCTTGTCGTAATTTATGTAAATTAAATACTAATAAAAAATTGACAAAACTAATTCCACACTGTGTGATTAAATACTAATAAAAAATTGACAAAACTAATTCCGCACTGTGTGTCAATATTGTGTATAAAAAACATGTTTACGCACTATAAAAATTTAAAATTAATTGATTAAGTTTGAGTACTAAAATTGATTTTCTAAGAAACCTTATATTTTTGTAAAAAAATAATTATATTAAATTAAATACACATGGGAAAATTATGAAAATTTTTTTCTGAGTTCCTTGTGATCAGGGGCACTTAGGAAAAATAAAGTTTGTTTTTGAAAGTGATACTTGATTTTTGAACTTTATTTTGAGTTTGTTTTTGAAAGTGATACTTGATTTTTGAGCTTTATTTTGAGTTAAAAATAATTAAAAATCCCAAAAATATCAAATTTTTTTAAAAATGTGCCTTATTATTCCCTCACCACTTAAAATTCATTAGGAAATTTTTCCAAATTTTTCTAAGTTAAAAATAATTTTTTAAAAGCATAAAATGATTTTCTCTTATTTCTCATTAACATAATTATAATAAATAAATTAAAAATTATAAAAATGCAAAATTTGTTTCTCTGAGTTCTTTGGGATCAGATAGGTTTAATAAAAAAAGAAAAATAATTTTTTTAAATAAAACATGTTTTCCATTCAAATTTAGTCATAAAAATCAATAATAATTGCAAATTTAATTAAAGATTTAATTCAAAAAATCATGAAATTTTATCTAGGTGTTTCTCTAACCTAAGGGGACCTTTGGTGATTTTCTCATGAATAAAAACCTTATTTTTTGAGTAGTTACGTAAATTCAACTTTGAAAATACTACTTTCTAAATTGAAGTAATTATTTATATTAAATTAAAATTTGAAAACCCCACATTTCCTCATCTGATGTTTTAATTAACCCATGGATAGGACACTCTAAAATTCTCAAAGTCATTTGAATTTTGATTAATGACTTATGAATTGAAGAGCCCCAAAGGCAGAAGGGTAACTTTAGATTTTGGTGCCTTAATCAAAATTTAGGATTAATTAAAGGGAGAGGGGCAATTTTGATACTAATGAATATTTTTGGATGATTGAAATATGATGGGTAAGAGTTAGGAACTCACTTGCCACCCTTTCCATAATGAGAACAAAATTTTAATCTCCTTAATTATCTTCACTTGGAAGTCAATCAAAATTAAACGATTCTCAGGTGATGGGTTAGAGTTAGAAAGATAATATTTCATTAATTTCAAGTCCATAATTGATGATAATGTGATCTTTCAATAAGAACACATGTCATTTAAATCAAAATTTTGTTGATTACCATTTTACATATTGTGATTGTTTGGGGCTTGATTGTGACCTAGGCTTGATATTTAAACTCATTTGGTTGCATTTAGAATAACCTGATTGATGAGTAATACCTCTTTACACTACAAGCCCAATTTTAACATTGGGAGTTATAATCTTTGTTTACCTAAAAACCTTTACTTACTTAATACTTACTTAAATTTACCTTAGGGGCACCCACCCACATAACTCTTAAATGAAATATCAATTGATTAATAGAGTATCCTAGCTTTGGGATAAATAGAACGTCAAGTTTCTTTGAGCAATGGGATAACCTTAGCTTAACCTTGGATGATCAATAGAATAATATGATACGTTAAAAATAAACTTGAAATATTTTAAGAAATCTTCAAAGTGGTTCAGGGTCATGCCCCGAGCACTTTGAAATCTCTTGGATATTTGGAAGGGTAATTTGAACTTGTTATATTTTTTTCTACTATTATCCACTAAGATCTTCCATGACTCAATAAAGTTCTAAAATTGTACAACTGAACCTTTTCAAACAGTTTCTTTTTCAGAACCAAAAAGATTTGTGCCAAAATCATAGATGCTAAAAAGAACAGAAGGACTTGGACTCGTAATGGATCTTGAAGCACTAATTTTGTGTCTCCCTGACCAAAACCTCCTACATTTGGATTATTTATTAATGGTTGATCAAGCTTGATGGATTCACCTTCTGAAACAAGAAGTTCTGGTCCTGGAGTTATAATATCAACCACTTGACGTCCTTCTAATGCATCAACTATGGTTATTTCACATCCTCTTTTTCTTTACGTGCTATTCTGCTTACTATACTAGCAGATGTAGCATTATAAACTGTATTGTTACTCTTGTTACCACCAGGATAAATCTGACCACTTCCTCTGTTCCCACCAACATATATGGGTATTTTAAGAAATGAACGTCTTATTCGTAGCAGGGTCAGGGGAAAGAATAGGAAAGAAATTTTCACTATATTTCTGGTCGGGAACAAAACCTATCACAAGAATATTTCTTTTAATAGGATGATAAAACTAAAAGGAAATATTGCCCATCTTTTCTTTCATTTCTAGAGCAATACGATCGAATGGGGCTAATTCAAATCCCTCGGATAAAATAATAACAACTTCTACATTCAAAGCCCCCTTTTTACCATTAGCAAGAACTTGTTTTAGTTGTATATCATAAGGAATTCGAACAACAATTTCAAATACAATATCAGGAAGTACAACTTACAGAACTTCAATATCCATGGGCTTATTAGCTAAATGACAATTGACACATACAATTTGACCAGTTGCTTCTCGTGAAATAGATGCTCGAGTTATTACATATATCATGATCGATACATAAATGGATCAAGTCATCTATTCTTTTACCCAAGAAAAAGTACTTCTATTTTGCATGGTCCAATCATTGATCCTTAGAATTTATACAATCAATTTGATAGGTAGCTTGTAGAATTCCCTATCCACAAGTTTGTCATTATATTGATTATACTGAAAGAAATGTACTTCTGGAATATAGTATGAATACCTTGAATTGAAAAGGTAAAAGTATAAAGAATAAATAAGATAAAAAATGATTTATTTCTCTTTCTACGCAAAGAAAGGTTATGATTTTATTGATATCAAAAGATATAATGAATTATTCATTCATTGAATGATAAATTACTACAAGCGAAGGAGATACATGATTTAAAAAATGGAAGATCCAATATTTCACAATTGTATCTAGAATCACTGGAAAAGTGGAAACAAGACCAGATATAATATGATCATTCTGAGCCAATCCAAATTCATTATAGATCAAACCAATCATTAGTTCCCAACCATGACTTGAGTGAAATCTGATCCATAAATCAATAACTAAAAGAATCAAAAAAGCTTTGATTGTATGACTTAAGTTATAGAGAAATTCCATAACTTGGGGTTTGGTAGCTATACCTTCATCTACACCTGCAATTTAAATTCCTTGCAAAATTCTATACATGTTGCCAAAGCTAACCATTTAGGTGGAGGAGCGAGAAGAATCAACAGGTATGCTTTTAAGTTATTGCATTTACTTTTCGTATCTCTTGTTTCTTGATTATATGCTTAAAGTCGCCCTGCATGTCAAAAAAAACTAAAAACTAAATAAGATAAAATTCAACGCCACAACAGTAAAAATATAAGACAACTCAAAATTAATCACAAACAAAACAACAAAACAAAAATTACAACTAAATTAAGAGGTCTCTATCGAATGATCGGGATTCCCTCGAAGTAGGTAACCTACGGTTACTAAAGAGATTTCCTACGGTCTAAATGAAAGTATGGAACTAATTAAGTTGAGTTTAGTAAGTTTATTTGGACTAAGTGAATCTGAAAGAAAATAGTGGTGCCGGAACAAGGGAAATGTAGGATCATAACTGGCGTCGCTCTAATCAACTTTAATATTCCCCATAACATTTAAATAACCATGACTTTAGGAAATACTTGATTTAACATCAAGACTTGACACATTAGAAAACTTAAACTCACCACAATGAGGAGCTTGAAGCTAGCATTGTGGGCAGCATGGCCATCTTCAATCGCAAAACATGTCTACACCAGCTAAACCTTTCCTTAGAATTAAACAACAAGCCATAGGACTTCGAGGTTGTCCACCTAGTGTGACATAAATTATCAACTTATCTTTAGGCCATTGTATGGCACTGCTATACAATATAAGCCCTAACTTGGTTTAGGATTTTGGGGTGTCATTCGTCACGACCTAAATCCTCACATCTTCCAGCTGTTCGTGTGATTGTTTCACAAGGATGTAAGCCCTAATTAATAAAATTGACAGAATGAAACATTTAAATATTTCTCCTTTAAATTGAAGCCAAACTCTAGGGTAGACTGGGAAGTCACCAAGGTTCTCCTTAGGATTTGTACATCCTCTAGTTCTTCTTCCTTTAAATCCTAATCTTAAATGTTCTAAATTTGAGTCATTCCCCTTTCACACCTCTTTGTCCGATTTCGTTGAAAAGTCCTATTCCTTTGACCTCTTTGAAGTCAATATCCCTTAATTTTTATCGAGGGTTTTCTTAGGTGACTCCAGTTATCTAAGATGTAATTAACTATAGGGGCTTGCCGTATAGGAAGCTTTTCTAAACCTAGCTTAATATAAACCCTACTTAATTTATAATATTAAATAATGAAACTTGTCAGTTTATAAAAAAATGGTTTCGCAGACTAAATGGATGTCGTATATTACTTTGTTTAATTGATCGAGTCTCACCCTCAAGTCTTGTGTTTATTCTTTGGGATAAATACATAGCTTTAGGTTTAGTGCTCTTTCATCTAAACTTTGAAAGATATGGAGTCAGTTTGATTTCATATATTTTAAAAAAACTATATATACATATGTAAATTAAAATTCCTTTCCAAAGCGGGCGATAGGACTCTGATTCCCGTGGCTGATAGCTTCCAAGGGGCAACTCCTTAACTAAATAGTGCCAATAAGAAGATAGATCAATATGGAATGAATTATTCTGAGATAGCACCTGTGCTTGAGGAAAACTCATTCAGACAAATGATAGAGTTTGAATCTTCTTATGAGAGTTTAAATGCAATAAACAATCATTTTAATAATCTTTATGCCAGTTATTATAATCCTTGTTGGAAGAATCATCCGAGCTTTAGTTGGAGTAACGATAATTTTAATGTCGCAACTCTACAATGGGGAAACAATACTGTGAAACCATCGAGAAACTCCAACAATTAAGGGAATCAAGCTTATAAACCTTATTATCCCCCACATTTTAATAATATGCAGAGTAAGGAGAGAAAGTTATCGATGGAAGAGTTGATATTACAAATGGAAAGTCAATTACAAAGTCAAGGAGCTGCAATTAGAAACATGGAAAATCAATTCGGATATATTACTACCGCACTTAGCAATAGACCTCCAGGAACATTGCCTAGTAATGTTGAAGTAAGTTCTAAAGATTAGAACAAAGAGCAAATTAAAGCTATTCAACTGAAAAGTGGAAAAGAATTAGAAAACAGAGTTCAACTAGAAGTTGAAATTGAAAAAAATGAGGTTAAAAATGAAAAATCTAGTGAAGATTTTTAGCTTGAGGGAGAACGCCCTATTAAACCCATGAAAATCTCTATAGAAAGACCACTACCTCCATTTCCTTAAAAATTGAAGCAGAAAAACAGAGACAACCAATTTTCTAAATTTTTGGAAATTTTAAGAAAATTAACGATAAACATTCCATTTGTTGAAGCTTTGGAACAAATTCCAAGTTATGTGAAGTTCATGAAGGTATACTTAATAAGAAAAGGAAGCTTGTAAATAATGAGACTGTTGCACTCAGTGAAGAGTGTAGCGCTATAATTCAGAAAAAGCTTCCTGAAAAACTTAAAGATTCTGGAAGTTTTACAATTCCTTATGCTATTGGCGAATGATTATATGGAAAGCTTTATTAAAAAGATTTATGTGATTTAGGAGCCAATATTAATCTTATGTCGTTATCAATTTTCAGAAGATTGGGCTTAGGAGATATTTTACCTACTACTATAACTCTTCAGTTAGCTTTACCCATCATAAACGAGTTATAGAAGATGTTTTCATAAAAGTTGATAAATTTATTTTTCTGTGGACTTTATTGTATTAGATATGGAGGAAGATAAAGAAATTCTTATCATTTTAGGAAGACCATTCCTAGCCACTGGAAGAACTTAAGAGCTTTGATAGATGTGCAGAAAGGAGAATTAACTATAAGAGTTAGTGATCAAGAGGTTACATTTAATATTGCAAAATTAATGAGATACTTTGCAAAAGAGTAAGAGATTGAATGCTTCAGAATGGATATTAACGAATATTTATGCCATGAATATTTTCAGAAGACTTTTGAAAGAGAATTTGAAAAGGAATATATGGATTATCAAAATGAGGATAAAGTTTAAGAAGAATATATGGAAGTGAGTAAAGAGGATTTGGTTTATGTTAAGGAAAATTTTGAATTGTTAGATCCTACAAAAAGTAACAAGAATTCAATTTCATCTGTTGAGAATACTCCTGAACTAGAACTGAAAACACTTCCTACACATTTGAAGTATGCATTCTTAGGAGATTTATCTACGTTACATGTTATAATAGTCTCAGAATTAACTGATAAGCAAGAACAACAGTTGTTGGAAACTTTAAAAAGATATAAGAAAGCCTTTAGATGGTCATTAGCTGATATTAAAGGAAACAGTCATTCAATTTGTATGCATAGAATTTTATTAGAAGATCAACATGAACCAAGAGCTGATCCTCAAAGGAGATTGAATCCTATGATGAAAGAAGTTATGAAGATAGAAATGGTTAGATGTTGGAATAATATATACTATTTCAGACAGTGTTTGGGTCAGTCTAATTCACTGTGTTCCAAAGAAAGGAGGTGTGACTGTAGTGACAAATGAAAGACAATAATTAATATCAACAAGACAAGTCACTGGTTAGAGAATCTGCATAGATTGTAGAAAATTAAATTCTGCCACAGGAAGGATCATTTTCCTTTACCTTTCTTGGACCAAATGTTGGATGGGCTAGCTGGGCACAAATATTTTTGTTGTCTAGATATATATTTCAGTTATCATCAAATAGCTATTGCTCCAGAAGATCAAGAGAAAATAACATTTACTATTCCGTATAGAACGTTTGCTTTTCGGCGAATGT
>NW_018253990.1:20533-27016 GCF_001263595.1 Phalaenopsis equestris | reverse complement strand
TACAGTAAAAGGAGTTAGGAGCTTTTTAGGACATGCTGGATTTTACAGAAGATATATTAAAGATTTTTCAAAAATTACTAAACTTTTATGCCAACTTCTGGAAAAAGATACAAAATTTGACTTTAATCAAGATTGTCTTAAAGCCTTTGAATTTTTAAAAGAAAAATTGATCACTACACTTATAGTTATTTCACCTAATTGGGAGAAATCTTTTGAATTAATGTGTGATGCAAGTGATTATTCTATTCAAGTTGTTTTAGGGCAAAGATATGATAAGATTTTTAAAGTCATATACTATGCTAGTAAGACTCTTAATGATGCACAAATTAATTACACCGCCACTGAAAGAGAGTTATCGATTTTGTAGTAGTTGATAAGAAAAGGATTGATAATCAAATTACTGATCATCTATCAAGGCTAGAACAAGAAGAAATACTAGATATGAAAAAAAAAAGATTAATGAAACTTTTCCTGATGAACGACTTTATGCAGTAAAAGGATGAGATATACCTTGGTATGTTGATATTATAAATCATATTGTTAGTGATATTTTACCATATGGATTAACTAAACAACAGGAAAAGAAATTCATTCATGATGCAAAATCATATTTTTGGGATGACCCTCATTTATATAAGCAATTTAAAGATTTAATGATGAAACAATGTGTGCTGTATAAAGAAATTTAAGAGATTATTCAAAAATGCCATGATTCTGAATTTTGAAGACATTTTGGAAATGATAGAATTGTTCATAAAATTTTATAATCTGAATTTTATTGGTCTACTCTATTTAGAGATGTTAATATATATATATATATATATATCAAAATATGTGATCGATGTCAAAGAGTAGGTAATATTTCAAGAAGAAATAAAATGCATTTAAATTTTAATTTAGAAATTGAAATTTTTTATGCATGGGGATTAGATTATATGGGACTATTTATACCCTCATTAAAAAATATATACATATTGATTGTTGTGGATTATGTTTCAAAATAGATTGAAACAATCACTTTACCTAAGAGGCAGCGACTCTACCAAATTGAGATGCTCGAAGTGTCGCAAATTTTTTATGGAAAAATATTTTTAATAAACTTGGTATGCCTACAGTGATCATTAACGATGGGAGGAACCACTTCAGGAATAAAAGGATTGAGATATTAGTTATTAAGTATGGTATTAAACATAGAATTGTCACAGCATATCATCCACAGATGAGTAGTTTAACAGAAATATCTAACAAGAAATCAAAAGAATTTTGGAGAAAACTATTCATCTTAACAGGAAGGATTGATCTTTGAGATTAGATGATGCATTGTGAGCCTATAGGACAACTTATAAAACACCTATAGGAATGTCTCTATTTATGCTCATACTTCACAAAGATTGTCACTTACCAGTGGAATTATAACATAAAGCTTATTGAGCTATAAAAGAATTCAATTTTAATTTGAAAAAAGCTAGTGAGAAAATATTATAATATTTTAATTTGAAAGAAGCTAGTGAGAAAATATTATAATAGTTGAATGAGGTTAAGGAAATTAGGAATGAATTTTAAGATAATGCGAGAGTTTATAAGGAAAAGATGAAAGAATGACATGATCGGAAAATAATAAAAGGAGAATTTGAACCTAGATAAGAAGTTTTATTATACAATACAAAATTGAAATTATTTGCTGGAAAATTTAAATCTAGGTGAAAAGGGCCATTCATAGTTATAAAAGTTTATCCTTTTGGAGCAGTTAATATTGAAGACCCCAAGACTAGAAAAATATTTAAAGTGAATGAGCATAGATTGAAATCATATTTTCATGGTAAAAGACCAGCTTTTAAAGAAACTGTAATATTGTGTCACCCAAAATGAGACTGGGAAAGTTGGGCTGACGACATTAAACTAAGCGTTTTATGGGAGGCAACCCATATAATCATTATTTAGTTTGCCTTTGAGTTTTTTGTGTATGAAATATTTTACATATATTTATGTTTAGGTCATTATGAAACCCGTGTATTTGAGAAAAATATTTAGAAACATCGTTATTTGCCTAATTTTATGAAAAAATTTGAGAATTTATTGGTTCGAAATCGAAATTATGCAGTTTTTGGAACTGACGCATGATGCGCTAGATTGGCGCATGATGCGCCGAATTCCAGAGTGCTGCCGCATAATGCGCGGTGGCAACAAAAATGACTTAAACATTTCAAAATGTGGGAGCTTTGGCAGCTGTTGGCAGTTTCTTCTCCTTATAACTCCTAAAAAATGAATCCTAAGTGTATTTTAAGGGGAAAAATGAGGGAAAAACCACTAAATTTCAAATCTAATTGTTTCCCACTCCAAAAATACTGCAATATTTGGAATTTTCAACTAGAGCAAGTTTGTCAAGGAGAAAGTTTGTCAATTTTGATGCACATAAGTTACATGATTGAGTTCTAGTAAAGAAGAAAATTATCAATGAAAGGGGATTTTTGAATTAAGGATTCAACATGCTGAATACTCAAGTGGAAGAGATTATTATGCAGAGACGCTGGGAAGTGCTTTTCTACACTACTGCCACTGTAGTCGTCTCTGTGGTGAAAGAGTTTTATGCAAATCTTCATGAGATCAACCAAAAAATGTTCTATGTGCGAGGCAGGTTTGTGCAGTTCACCCCTTCAAGAATAAATGAGATGTTTATGATTGATAATGAGTATATCTACCACTATGTGAATTTTACCCCTAACAATATGAATGAACTTTATGATACCTTACGGATGAAAATGCGAATTGGGAGGTTAGAGATGATGGGAATGTAAGTTTTTCATCATCATTGTTAAACCGTACTTCTAAGGCATGACACTTCTTTATTGCATCAAAATTACTGCCCACCATGAAGATCAGCAAGGTAACTAAGGAGAGCACTATTTTAAATTATTGTATTCAAACAGAAAAACCTATTGATATTGGATCCATAATTGTAAAATCGGTTATGAGTTTGATTGTGAATGGATTTGCAACTGGACTTGGACATTTATCCACTATTTTCTTACTATGCAGTCAATCACAAGTACCTTATGAAAGTTGGGAAAAAGTGCTTCTTCCTTGGAAGTCGATGGATCCTGAAGTCTATTGTAGTTGTACTGAAATGAGAGATGAAAATGATATGAATGTGTTAATGGATTAGGAATCTCAGAATTCATCACCTATTCAGTCCTACTATAATTCTAGTGCACTTTTAAAGAGAACAAGAAGATAGAGAATCATCTTATGCATGTGATTGGGAATATTTTTGAAATGCTGGATCATCTCGATTGGAGACTGAAAGAACATTTTGAACATACTGGGCGTACGTATGTTTAAGAAACATTCTTAGATTAGAGACGATTCAACTGATGAGTTTCCATATCGACCCTTCTACAACCTGTATGTACACTATCAATCGATTAGAGATATCAAGGAGGATGAGAGTGAAGAAGATGTTTGAACTTAATTTATGCATATAATGTTTTATTTAGTACTGCTTATGTTAGTTTGTTAAGTTAGATTGCATTTCCTTTCTGATGTTACATTATTTATGTTTATGCTTTGTATTTTGATGTTTAGATTTCAGTGTTAGGATGTTGGTTTGCTTTAGAACACTTAATTTGATGTTTTGTTGGCTTGAAAACTGTTACTTTGTATTAGAGCGGATTTTATATATAAATGTGAGTTTTGTGTTGTTTGTGAAAGTTTGGTGTTATAATGATGTTTGTGTATGCTTAAAAATGTTCATTTGAGTTAATTAGAGGTTGACGTAAGACGGTACAGAGCAGATTTCTATAGAAATCGAAATCTCGTGAATTTAAGCTCTGGCACATGATGTGCCAACTTACAGAGCACTTGCACATGATGCGCCAAAGACCCAAACAGGCCAGATCGCCTAAAAACTGTGAAATCGCACGGACAAGCTCCATTTTCATTGCTTGGGTCGTCTCCTACCTCTAAACCTTGACTTAGAGCTTCTTATTGAGGATGGTAGAGAAGATTTTGGAGGCTAAAAATCATATACTTCATCTTTTCTTGATAAGAGCTTCACTTTGATTTAGAAATCACTTTAGCCTAGAAATTTTTTAATTTTCACCATGGTTTTTTCCTACATTATGGAAGATCTAAAATTTGGGATTTTTGATGAAAAAGCTTGAAGAAAACTTATTGTACAAAGTTTCTTACCAAATAATCTTACTTGGGGAGTTAGATATTTGATTTAGTAATTTGTTTGGAATTTATTTGGATTTTCGTAGAATCTCCAATGGCTCCCTGAGCTAAGAGAGGAAGGACGTCTGAGAACTTTGATTCATAAAGATTTGTTAACTTTAAGGCCCAACATAGTTACAATACACAAATGGAGACCAAAAGATTGATCTAAGAACGGGCATTTGCAAACCCGGGTGGTGAGATCGAACCCGGGTGGTCGGGTGGTGAGATCGAAAGGTTGATCCTTGCCAAAAATTGGGAAATATTATACTACTTGACTGTAGTAGCAATTGTCCCCATGATTCGCGAAAGGTTGATCCTTGCCAAAAATTGGGAAATATTCTACTACTTCACTGTAGTAGCAATTGTCCCCATGATTCAGGTTTATTCCAACTTGAGGTTCACTGTTGATGACCACATACTGGTTAGAGGTAAACAAGTTGAATTTACTGTTGATCAGATCAATACTTTGTATGGGAAGAGAAGTGTATTTTTTTATGAATATGATGCATTCTTGATGACTGATTCATCACTGAATGATGTGCTTTCCTTTTTGACTGATGGAAGAGGAGAGTGGGAGATTAAGAAAAATAAGATAGTTAACTTCCCCACTTCTATGTTGACTAGCTAGTCAAAGGTATGACATCACTTCATTTCTGCTAGATTATTGCCAACAAATCGTCTTGCTGATGTTACAAAAGATAGAGCTATGTTGAACTATTGCATTCAGAACATGACAGCAATAGATGTTGGTGCACTTATAGTTCATCATGCTCAAAGTATATCTAATAGTTCTACAACTAATGGTTTGGGATACCCTACTTTGATTTTCACTTTATGTGAAGAATCAGGAGTAGAGTCCCATAGAAATGAAGAAGGATTACAACCACAAAATCCTATTGGGAAGAATATGATTCAAAGAGTTGAATCATTTTTGAATCTAGAGGGGGAAGAAGGAATAAACCCTCTACATCAGCTACAGGGTCATCTACTTCTCGCCCTGCATCATTAGAAAACATTATGGATCAACTCATGATTCAACAAATGGACATAATTAATATTTAGGGTCAGTTGGGAGAGATTGGAGCAAGAAATGCTTATAATGATGAATATCAGCAAAGGAAAGTTCAACATGACATTGATTTATAAAAGGCCATGATTAGATATCTAAGAGGTGATTATCTTAGGGGAGAGCCTAGAGCCTAATGTGGAATTTCCTCCTTGTCCTAGTTTCACTCCCTATACTCCTATTCAGGATGAAGATGAGGAAGAAGAAGAAGATGATGATTATGACGAGGAGGAAGGAGATGAAGACTGATACTTTTATGAGTCTAGTGTAGTTTTTTTTTGTGTTTGTTTGGTATTTGTGATTGAAATGTGATGTATTTTCATTTGAACTGTTATAGTAAAAACTTTCATGTTATGTTGTGGACATAATTGTAATAGTTACTGTAGACTTTTACTTTTTATGCATTTTTAGTACTTTCAATTTTATTTTTCCATTTTTATATTTTTGTTTTTAATTCTTAGCAAATTCTTTAGAATATATTATATTTCATTTAATGCTTTAAAGCCTGTATGTTTTTAAAGTTAGTACCTGCAGTAAACCAGAGTCCAGTTTCATAATCAGAAATCCTCTACAAGTCAGTTTTTATTTTCATGCATTTACTTTTTTCTCTTGGTACATATTATCTAGTTGTTAAATAGGAAGCAAAAAGGAAAGGAGAGGGGGGGGGGGGGGGGGGGGGGTGGAGAAAAAAGTTTCTTTTGAAAAGAATTAAACTAAAGTTTATTTGTCCTTAATTAACTATATTTTTTAAAATTAATTTAAGATGAATTGGGGATATTAAAATTTAACTTTAAATGACTATACTTATGTTTATAAATATTATGGTAAATTTAGCTAAAATTTTTTTAATAATGAAGGTCAATTCTAAAGTTAAAGATATTTAGTATGATAAGATAAGATTACACTTTTGTATTTAAAGTAAAGAAAGTTGTATTTGTGAAGTATTAAGAATTTTAGAGTTTCATGTAAGAAGAAAATAATGAGACTTTATGAAAAATCATAAACTAATATGAATTTATAAAGTGAAGAAAGGTATGGAGGTTTAACTTTAAGAAGAAGATAGCGAAGTTCAAAACTATTAAAGGCTATCCATATATAGTAATCCTCACTTGGAAAAGAAAACGAGAAAAGAAAGAAGAAAAAAGAGAAAAGAAAAGAAAAATAAGTGAGGAGAAGCTTGAGGAGATGCCTAATAAAAAATT
>NW_018253990.1:6637-20005 GCF_001263595.1 Phalaenopsis equestris | reverse complement strand
GGGATTTTGATACACCAAAATAATATACTATTTTAAGTACATATTTTATGCTTATTTTTGGTGATATTGAACTTTAAAGAATGGTATTTTCATGTTCTTATTGCAAGTATATCATTTTTAGGTATTTAGAGAAAAAATGACAAAAAGGACGAAATTTGGAGCCAAAATAACGAATTTTGGAATTCTGGCGCATGATGCGCCAGATTGGCTCATGATGCGCCGTTTAACAGAAGCTTGGCGCATGATGAGCCAGAAATGGAATACAATGCACCAGAGATGACTTTTTGCAGATTAAGGTGGTTCGAGATGAATTTTGCTTGAATTTTCAAAGGGACACTTGTTGTACGCACCTATTAGAGTAATTCAATGCATCTAGACACTTTGGAAGGTTCTTTTATGAAGGGATATGTCTCTTGGATCAAATGACACGTCTTTTGAATTCAAAAGAGTTGACTTTTGGAGGGAATTTTGGAGAGAATTTTGAATTCTTTTTGAAAGGAGGCAACCCAAAGTAAAAGAGGAAGATTTCAAGGAGTTGAAGGGGGGACGAAAAGGTCAAGAAAGTGGGCAAGGAGAGAAGAAGAGGAAATTTTCTTCTAAGGTTGTAAGAAGAGAGGGAAGGTGAGAGATTTCTTCTTCATTACACTTCTAAGAGAGAATTGAGTGTGCTTGTAAAGAGAAAAGGCTTGGAGAGAACTTCAAGGAAGATTGTGAGATAAGTTGTGTCGATAAGTTGTGTCTTCTTTTTTTTTGTAAACTTGTTTTTATTTATGAAATCCATATTTTGTCGCATCCTTCTCATGAATTATGAGTAGTCCTCTTTATCCTTCTCCCTGCTTTGAGATATGGTATTGTGAAGAATTATTTTTTGTTTTATATGGTTCTAAATGTTAATAATTTGTGATTATTTGAACTCTGATTTTCATTTACTTTTCGTTCTAGCCAATTGAAATGTTAAAACATGTTGAGAAACATATGTTCTTAAAAGAGCTATGATTTCTACAATATGGAAGAATCACATTTGATTTTATGGGAGAGTATGTCATCCATGGAATTGAGTGCATATAAATAGGGAAATATACTTTGTTGGATGTAGAATAGGAGATTTTAAGGTGACAGATTAAAATACCCAATTTAGTCCACTTGATTGGAAACTAATGCGAGATTGTTAGCCCTCAGAGGAGGGAATAGTGGGAGCTCTGGAGTGGCAGCCAGTATCCTCCCAGCCTAACCACGAAATTAGAGACCAAACTCTGGATTAGTCATTATTCTTTATAGCACATGGAAGAGGGTAAAGAATATGATTGCTCCTATTTGACACAAAACAGTTCTTTAATATATTTTCAAAATGATTTTAATTTCTTCACAATCCATAAATTTCTTCACAATCCATATATACTTATTTTAAAGGGGAATGATGCTTTCTTAAATTTGAATCTTCCGTCAACAAAAACTTTGTTTAGTTTTCGTAATTTTACTTTTGAAAGTTTAGTTTTTATATATTTAACTCTGTCTTCCAACTACATTTTATATAACATTCACCTTAGTAGTTAATATTCAAACTTCACACTTTACTTTTAGTTTCATATTTTTAAATTATAAAATAATTTTCATTTTTCCAACTTCCTTGCTGGATCGATATCTAGGACTTCATTAGAGGCATTTATTACATGAGCGATACATATACTTGCGTTGATTTTAAAGGGAATTTGACAGTTTAAAATGAGTTTTAAGGATAAACTATTTTCATAAAAGGTATTTTTGTTGAGATTATATTACATATTTATTGTTATTTCTGTCGTGTGTATTTTGTAATAATGAAAGATATTTGCAAAAGTTATGCACTAAATCTACCCGCATTATCCGCTAAATATAAATTGGGTCAAACTTTTGTCCATATTTATGAATTTAAATAATTGCGTAACTACGCGGGTTGGGTCAGCTACACAATCACAAACCTGATAAGCAAGGTACATATGCTTGATGAAAATATTTAATAAATCAAACTTTAGCAATTCATACTCTGCATGTGCTCGTCCAAGACTGCAATATAATAATATAATTGTGAATGCATCAACCTTAGATTTACCTACACTAATTAAAACATTCAACCGGCTGATATAGTCATCTATACAATAAGCAACAAACCTAACTATGACTGGTGAAAGAAACCAAGTCAAATATCAATATTTGTTGGAGCAAAATAATAAACACAATAATAGTGGCTTAAACTAAAACAGCTCAACTATTTTAACAAATAAGTAACATAAAACCAAAAGATTAAGCCCAAGTGAAAAAAAATTGCAACATTCACAAGCTGCCTCAAAGTAAAATAAGAAGACAAACTCGAGATCAAAAGCTACGATGGAAGAAAACCTGAAGCATAATTTGCTCGGAGGTGCATAGAAAGATCGAACTACAACTAACTCTTAAATTTCTAGAACAAACCCTAAAATAACAAGTTTGACGAGAGGCAAGAAAAACATAAATTTGATAGTATGAAGGGATTTTGGTATAAAAATAGTAAGAAATACGTAACTATTTTTCTTTTTAATATTATTTATGTAAATTCCTCTTACATTTATAATACTAAAAAATAACATCACACCAAAAATATAATCGTTATTAACTTCTTAAAAGAAAAATACATTCATTTCATGCATAATTTTATGACATCAAAGTGTGATAAATATGAATATCAGTTTGGGCGTTAGTTATGTAAATATGTAAGAATTATGTGATATGTATGTAAATTTACATTCTAAGAAAAAGAAAAAAGGAAATGGATAAGAAAACGTGGAAAGCATTCCAAGCGTGTGGCTGCCAGAGGCCACTAATTTTCCATCAACCAAAACCACTATCCCAATCTACCAGCGCAGTTATCAAGCAACCTACTCGATAATTTGAGAGAAGAAGCAAGCACTCGCCTCCAACTGGAATGGCCTCCGCCACTCTCTCCACTGCCGCTTGCCCTTCTCAGGTAACTGCCCAATAACCTAATTTTTCTCTCGCGGAATCGCCAATCCAACAATCTCTGCTCCTCTTCTAAAAACCCTATTCTCTGGACATAAATGCTGCGCCTTTGATAAATTCTACTGTTTATTGAACAGCTGTGCTCCAGCAAAAATGGAATATATGCACCATCGCAGGCTCTGCTCTACAAGCCAACAAAAGGGCTGGGCTCCGAGAAGGACCGGAGAATGAAGATTGCATGTCAGGCCACAAGCATTTCAGCTGATAGGGTTCCAGACATGGGAAAGAGGAAGCTCTTGAACCTTCTTCTTCTTGGAACCATTTCATTGCCAACGGCAGGGATGTTGTTTCCCTATGCCGCTTTCTTTGTCCCTCCCGGGTAAAACCTGAAGATTCTTCTTTCTTTTTATTGTTTGTAATTTGATGGTGATTGATTAAAAGGGAACGCAAACATCTCGAGAAAATGTTGGAACAAACCACTGAGGAAGAAGCTCGCAAGGATACGCTAGATAAGAAATCAAGATACCTGGCAGTTCTCAGATGAAAGAACACGCCAAAAGACACGTACACATATCTAACTGAAGAGGGCTTAAGGCATTCTTTGAACCTGAAGCAAGAGGGCTAGTCGTGCTATTTTTTCTGCTTTTTCATTTACCTGCACTATAAAAAATGGTGATTTATAGTTTTTTTTTTTTTGTAAATTATCTCTACTTAAGATGAAATGCATTAGGGGGTGTTTGGTAGCATACTTATAATAGAATTCAGCCATGGATTTAACTCAAATCCAACCACACACTAAAAAATGAAAAACAAATCGAAAACTCCGTTAAATCGAATTTTCCAGCATTCCGTTATTTTTTTCTAGCCTTCGGTTACCTGTTAGACATAAATCCAAATTTAGTAAATTCGATCACGAGAAGAATTTATTCTATCGTCGCGCAAGCTCCTTTGGTCATTTGATTTTGATCTGGATTTATTGGATTTGAAAAATCCTATTTTACGTAAATCTGAAATGTAGCCAAACACCGCCTTAGACTTTAGAGACAGTTATATCAATATCTTCACTTTTAAAGGTGCAGTTACAGTTCTCTAGTTTATGGAATAAAGAGAGACACACTCGCCATTGGAGAAAAAAGGAAAAGAAAAATGTTAAATAAAAACTAGCCATCCAACTTACATTGTCAAACCTAATTATCACAACAAGATCTAACTTGGCTGTAGAGGCTTCCTTGGCTTTAATTTGGTTGGGTATATGCTTGTCCATCAGCGTAAGCGAGCTATCGGACATAACTCCCTCATTGAGTTAATTAGTTGAACTTATCTAGCTGACCTGTCTAGTTGGCTCGACAAGCTATCTCCCTTTACATATTGTACTAGTTCTGAACCCCGGTCTATGAACTTGGTCATACATGAACATATAGGTGTTTATGATAAAGTTTAGCTTCAACTTGTAAGCTGAAACTTGTAACCTATTGGTAGTTGGTCTAAAAAATTACTTAATGAGACAATTTGAGTTTGAGTTTGAGTTTGTTATCTTTTTTTTGGCCAATATGTAGTAAAGTAGGGTTCAACACAAGTTTTCCAACATTTCTCTCTTTTTGTATAAATTCATGCTTAAATGTAAAATATTCTTGCCCATGAAGGAGTGCATTATGAGCAAAGTTTTTATTCCAAGTTAGATAAACATTATTTATATGTTTTTATTTTCCCCTAAATTTATGTTGCTCTTTGGTTAGATTAAAAAAATGAAATATTGAGATAGGAAAGCAAAAATATGGCTTTTTGTCCAATAATAGATCTCAAACTTCTTCTATTTTGTTCTTTGTTGTTTTGATGTGAAACAAGTTAGCACAAAACAAGACTTATTAGAATTTCTTTGTTTGGAATGAGATTTTTTACCTTGGAATGTTTATTTTGTCACTCCAACATTCTGCCTCGTTTTATTGATCCAACATGTCTTATGGTTTTTAGCTGAAAAAATCATATTTGGGTATCTTGATACACAAATCTGTCAGGATAGGAATATATTTGCTCGAAACATAAAGTCATTTGGTATAAAAACTTGTCTTATTTTCATAAGACAAATTTTATATGGTGAGTAATTTATACCAAATGTCTTCTAATTTTGAACTCTAATAATAATTTTTGTATGAGGTTATTTTGATATTTTTTTTTTGCTAACATTGTCATTAAAAATAAATGCAGTGGGTCGGGTGGTGGCAGTGGAACTTATGCTAAAGATGCTCTTGGAAACGATGTTTTGGTAGATCAATGGCTCCAAACTCATGGACCTGGTGATAGAACTCTCACTCAGGGATTAAAGGTAGACATTACCAATATTCTCTGATCTCCATATATTTGTCAATTTGAGTTTCTGGTGTGACTTCGTAGGCACAAATTAAAAATTAGAATCATAAAGTGTAGATAGGTGGGATAAGGCTATGGTGTGATAGTGCCTCATTCTATGATAAGAAATTAGTTATAATCTATTCTAATACTGAAGAAAGAATTTCTCAAAACCTACTCTATACATTCATAATGTGAGCTTAAATAGGGTATTATAATGTTTTACAAATAAACCCCAAACTTTTCCAATATTCTCTTTTTTACCAATAGGATATTAAATTAGGTCTAATTCCAAAAGTCCCCCTCAAGATGGTTAAAAGATATACACCAAGCCTATCTTGTCACATAATTTAGACAAATCTAATGAACTAAGTCCTTTGTTGAGGCAGTCAGCCACTTGCTCTCCAGTGGCTAAATGACTTTGTTCCAGTTGCTTTTTATTCATCTTTTCCTTGATGAATCTATCAATCTTAACATGTTTGGTTCTATCATGTTGCATCGGGTTAGTGACAATGTTGATTATTGACTTCATTAAGTTCTTTGGTCCCTCTTGAGCTTTATCAACATGGCTCTCAACCACTTCATCTCGGCAACTCCTAAGGCCATGGCCTTGCAATCTACCTCTGATCTTGACCTCGCTACTGTAGACTGTTTCTTGCTCTTTCAAAATATCCTCATGGCCTTGCCCCCTACTAACATGCAATATCTTGAACTGGATTTTTTGTCGTTTGCACAACTCGCCTAGTCAGCGTCACAAAAGCCTTCAATGTTTATATGCCCATTCTTCTTGAAAATCAAACCCTTCCCTGGTACACTCTTCAGGTATCTCAAAATTTGATAGACTGCATCTATATGTTTTTTTTTCTTGGATCATGCATGTAGCGGCTCGTCTGTTTACTGCAAAAAACATATCGGGTTGAGTGTGACAGATAGATTAGACGACCCACCAATTTCTGGTACCTGTCACGATCAACCAGTTCTCCTGTCTCTTTACTCAACTTTGTCTTTTGGTCAATTGGAGAGACTGCAAGTTTGCACGCTAATATGCATATTTCCGTGAAGAGATCTAGTTTATACTTTCTCTGGGACAAGATCATCCCCTCAGGTCACCGGGCCACTTCAATCCCAAGAAAATAATATGAGTTGTCCAATTGCCCAATCTTATTTTTAGTTAATCATTCTCTACTCATCATCACCAGTGATATTGATGTCATTAACATATAATTACTATAGTGGTGTGACCTTCATGTTATCGAACGAATGTCGCTTGGTCTACATTGATCTGCTGATATCCCGTGCCCACTATAACCTTTCTAAACTTGTCAAACCAGGCTCGAGGAGACTGCTTCAAGCCATACAGTGACTTCCTGAGTCTACACACTTTTCCCACTGTCTGGACTGTACCAAATCCTATTGCTATCAACATATATTCCTCTTTCAATAACTTATCATAAAGAAATGTATTTGTCACATTAAGTTGGTGTAACTTCCACCCACCATTTAGTGCCAGAGAAATCAGCTACTGGTGCAAAGGTTTCATCATAGTCATTGTCATAAGACTGCCTATAGTCTTTCTCCACTAATCGTGTTTTGTACCGCTTCACCATTTCTTCTAGAAATTGCTTTATTGCCAAGATCCACTTGCACCTTATTGCCTTTTTCCTCGCTGGTAATGTCAATGTCTTCTCCCATGTTTGATTTTTATCGAGAGTCCTAAGCTCTTAATGCATAGTCTCTTTTTTTCTTGGGATCCTTTTTAGCAATCTGCTAACACTTGGGATAGAGAAAGTGTCCTGAGGTGCAATGAATGTTCTATGTAAAAGTGATATGTTAGAATAGAAAATAAAATTAACAATGTCATATTCCCATCCAAAACAATTGGGAGAATATCCTGCATTACTGCAAAAGGTTCTTCTTATAGTTGGAGGGTTAGGAGAAGGAGGAATCATATCACTTGGGAGTTATGAGTCAGAGTCAAGAGTCGGAGAAGGCCGAGACAAGGGACTAGTTGACACAAGTGGTACTACAGACACTGCTCTCTTATTTTGCCTCATTCTCCATGTATACACCCTTAGTTGACCTTTAGCCTGAATCTTACCACATTTGGGTTCACTAATCATTTTTTGGTTTCTCAATTGATTCATCCCACATCACAGAATAAGTCATTGCTCTCATTTGTACCACTCTCTCATCATTGCTACTCACCTCCCTTTGCCTCGTATCTCCAGTATTTGGCGAGTCATTAAAGGGTTTGGTCACCTCCTCGGTGTAGTAAGGTTCAAATTTATAAATGATGCATTCATGCTCACAAATAGTCTCTGCACTATCAAGTTTCTGCGAACATATCCTTCTGGGTAGCAGAATAACTTACGAACTCATATTTCACAGCTCTGGAATCCATATTCCCTCTTGTTGGTCTGTTATTTTTCACAAAATATATACATCCAAACACCTTCAATTGAAGGATTTTATTATTATTCTCTTTCAACATCTGACGAGGAGACTTCTAATCCAACACCCTCGATAGTATTGTGTTGATCAATTGAGCAACTGTAAAAAATGCTTGCCCCATAAGTACTTTGGGACTTTCATTGCAAGCATCAATCTTCGGGCAACCTCTAGAAGGTCTTTATTCTTCCTATTTGCTACTCCATTTTGTGTTGGTGTGTATGAATATTTAATTTGTAGCTTTGTCCCTTGGGCTGACAAGTTTTCCCAAATTCTTTTTGGTATACTTTGTCCTATTACCAGACCTCAATACCTTCATTACTGCACCATATTGAGTTTGGATTGCCTTGTTAAAGTATTTAAAGTAAGCAAGCACATCACATTTATTTTTTCATCAAATATAGCCAAGTAGCACTAATCAATAAATATAAAAAAATATCGATAATTATTCATAGAACTTATAGAATGAGATCCCTCAAGTCAAAAATACTAGAACTCCTATCCCCAGGATTGATATAAGAGCTCTTAGTAAGCTTGTCAAACTAATAAGCATCACAAACATGCTTTTGTTTATTGGTCTTTCATACAGAGAACGATACAACCGGTTCAATAAACTAAAATAAGAGTGTTCCATGCGTCTGCAATGTAGCAACTACACATCCTCCACAGTCCGCTCAGCTTCACCTACTCCATCACTCTACCATGGATGTCAAAGTTGAGTCTATCCCCTCCGAGTATAAGTACCAAAGTTCACTATGCCATGTTTCTGTTTCAAGTGTCCAGCTCATCCCTTTCTCTTGGAAGATCATTTTAGGAATATCAAAAGAAACAATACATTTTAGTTGGAGAATAACGACACTAATTGATATAAGATTCACTGGAAAAGAAGGAGCATGCAAAATATTGGACAAAGTCATATAATTGGTACCCTTGGTCTTTCATACAAAAAACAATACAACCGGTTCAATAAACTAGAATAAGAGTGTCTCATGCGTTTGCAATGTAGCAACTACACATCCTCCACAGTTCGCTCAGCTTCACCTACTCCATCACTCTACCATGGATGTCAAAGTTGAGTCTATCCCCTCTGAGTATAAGTACCAAAGTCCACTATGCCATGTTTCTATTTCAAGCGTCCAGCTCATCCCTTTCTCTTAGAAGATCATATTAGGAATATCAAAAGAAACAATACATTTTAGTTGGATAATAACGACACTAATGGATATAAGATTCACTGGAAAAGAAGGAGCAAGCAAAATATTGGACAAAGTCATATAATTGATACCCCTCATTGTACCCTTATCAACTATAAGTTGTGATATACCATCAACAATCAATATGCTCTCTAGTACTATTAGAGGAGTATAGGAAGAAAATTCTTTTGCAGTATCTCTCACATGTCAAGATGCACTGAATTTATGATGATCCTATGGTGAAAATAGAAGCAAGAGTATATCTATCACAAATACCTTTGTCAGAGCGAGCATAAGTGACAATATTGCCCTTTGATGATGATTGGTTGAAAGTATCCTCAGCCCCATCTCCTGCTAGTTTCTGCTTATTCTTCAAGAACATCAGCCACTCATAATCCTCATTGGTAAAAATCATGTCTTTCCCTCCTCTGCTACCATCATATTTGCCTGGTAGCGCCCTTTCCCACATTTTTGACCACCACATCCACGACCACAACCTCCACCCTATCGAATTCCACCTATCTATCTTTGTTTAAGTGGCCTAGGAAAGGTCTTGCTCAGATGCTCGACTTCACCACAGTTATAGCATTTGCGCGTCTCCCCTTGAGCACCTATCATACCTGAGCTCTAGGCAGCCAACGCTAATCGTGTACTCGGAAGTCCTCCACTGAACTTTGAGTGTAGCTTCATACGATTCTCCTTCTCTATCAATGTAGCAATGTCCTCATCCAATGAAGCAATAGTCGCCTATGCTAAGACCGTTGTCCTCTAATCAAAGGCCAAGTTCAGATGGGCTAGAAATTGCATAGTCCTTATCTGTGTAAAGATCTCCCTTTCATTACACTCTAGATCGCCGCAACTCGACATCGGAGAGAAGTGATCAAGATCTACCCACAGTCACTCCAAATCAATGGTGTATTCCTGAATCGATCTATAACTCGCACCGCTGCTTTTATCTCTCGCTAAATCTGGAACAACCTAATGTGGGTCTCTATCCCAATATAAATTTTCTTCGAATTTGCCCAGATTTTCCTCACCTTTCGAATGTCATCTACTAACAATGCAATCGATGAAACCATCGAATATAGAATCCAGGTGTGAAGTAAGGGATGTGTGGTCCTCCACTCATCCTCCTCACCACTGTCACCGTCTAGCTCAACCTTGACTCCCATCAGATATCCCTCTAGTCTCTTCCTCACTAGAGCATCCTCGATCCCATGCAACCAACACAGATACGTGGTCAGTCCATCAAGCTTCGAATTCACAAGAGGGAGATCTAAATCCATCTGTGTTGGAGCACGTGCTGAGGTAGTGACTCCCGTCGAGATACTAGCTCCTTGCATGAGCCCGACCAAGACCTTCAAAACTTTGGGATTTTTCTTCCCCAGAAGCTCCAATCCTTTACCTCTGGTACTATATTTGTCTCCTGACATCCTTAATTGCAAGCATTTAAGTCTAGATCACACGTAACTTCCTTCCTCTTCCCGACTTGATCTTTTCTTATCTCATCATCAAGATTTTTGTGTACGAATACCTTCAAGTTCCTAGTTGTCGCGATTGAGGCTCGCTGGAAAGCAATGACGTGATCACCGGTTTCCTCTCTTCCTAAATAGCAGGAGCTCCTTTTGCACTCTAGAAGAGTAACTACAGAATCACTGCAATGAATGCGATCCCTGGAACTTCCTTCTTACGCTCCTTCTATGCTTGGGAAGAGCACCGACGGGATCCCTGCACAGGAACGCACAAATGCAAAACTCCGGGACTCCCTTTTTATGAAGCTGCTCCCACCTCCCTGCTCCCATTGGTCAGCGGCAACCCACGAAGCAGCAGGATCACAACTAGCAAGAGAAGTAGTGATGGGATCGCAGCGCAGAAGGACCGTGACTTTCTTGTCATCCGTGATCACAACTTGCGAGGGAAGCAGCGACGAGATCACAACGTAGAAGGACACGACTTTCTCGCCCTCCGCTCATTCTTCTCTATCCTCTCTTCTCGAGCAACGATGGAATCACAGCGCACGAGGATTTTCAAAACTTGGCTAGAATTTGGCTTTGATATAAAGAAGAAAAAATTGCTCAAAACTGACTTTTTACGCTCATAACATGAGTTTAAGTAGGGTATTACAATGTTTTAAAAATAAATCCCCATACTTAATATTCTTTTTTTTACTACTAAATTAGGTCCAATTCTCAACAAATACACTACTATGCTTCAAAAATAAATGAAGGTAACAAAGCTGTTTGAGTAACACTAAACTCCCGATTCAAGCCCATTCATGAATCATTGCAAACGTGCAGTTAACTTGTATTTATGCAAATCTTATTATATTTACTTGTTTTCTCCCTTTTATATCCATTGATATACATTTTTTTGTAATGCAAATAAATGTTACTGCCTTCTAAATTAAGTTATTTTAGGAGATGTGAGTGGATACACCATAACTTGGCCAGCCAATTCCTCTATTTCAAAATTGTTTTTTTTTTTTTTGGGTAGTGAATCTACTTAAACTTTCTCACAATTAGTTTATATTGAATTGAAGTATCCTTTACTTGTATCAGAAATCAGGCACTTTACTTTATATATTGCTCTAGTACAGCAAAATATAATACCATATCAATTGTCACGTGCATATTACTTTGGTAACTTTTTTTTGTGACATTTACAAACATACCACCAAATTCCTATTTATTTTCATATCTAACACCTAAACTTTCCTTTTAATATTTGTTCCTATTTATTTACATATCTAACACCTAAACTTTCCATTTAATATTTGCACCACCCAAATCTTTCATATCACATAAAAAATATCACTATTTTAACTTTCCAGAAGTTAAATACATTTTTTCATGCATATGTAAAGTGGCATATACATAAAAATTAAATTTTACGCTTCAGATATGTAGATACATAAGAATGTAATGGTATGTATGCAATCCTTCCTTTTTTTTAAAACTATAGATTTATTTAATTAAATGCATATATTCTTAAAACAGGGAGATCCTACTTATCTAGTTGTTGAGGCAGATAGATCTCTTGCAACATATGGCATAAATGCTGTGTGCACCCACCTTGGTTGTGTTGTCCCATGGAATTCGGCTGAGAACAAATTCATCTGTCCCTGCCACGGATCCCAGTATAACTACCAAGGCAAAGTTGTTAGAGGACCTGCTCCTTTGGTAAGCTCCCACACTTTCCTTTTTTGTTTTTTAGTTTTTTATTTATGCTTAAATTCTTCTTGCATGCCCTATTTGTTGCTATTGCTTGACAATTGAATTTTACGAGGCAAGAATATTTGCTATCTTTCAATTTTGCAATTGACATTTATTGCTACATGAGCACTTTAATGAGGAATTATATTCTCTCCCGATTCTTCTATGCTTAATTTGATTCATTTTTATCCTTTCACCTTGTTATTATGGGTTCTATTTTTCTTTCATTTCTTCTGAACTGTTATTTAGTGGAAAACAGTTTTTAATTTTCTTATATTGGATTTTTGGCTGATGAAGTCATTGGCATTGGCTCATGCGGATATAGACGATGGGAAGGTTTTATTTGTGCCCTGGCTAGAAACTGATTTCAGAACTGGTGAAGATCCCTGGTGGTCTTGAATTCTCTCTATAAACTCTTCTTCAGCAAAGACAAACAGCAGGAACAAATCTGAATGTTTGAATATTCTGTCTTTGAAGTAAAATAAAAAAAATAATAATAAAAAAAACATTCTTTTCGCCAAGTTCATGGTGTTGTATTATATCCGTGAAGAACAATGCTAGGAACTATGTTCAAATAATTTAAAAATTGGTAAAAAATGAATGTTCTGCTTGCAGCTTGAATTATATATTATTATTGATATAGCAATATGTACATGTGATTTCTGCTCATGATTTTTTGTGTAATTGGCTGGGATTCCTACTATTTTGGAATGTTTTGGGAGTGAAGTTTGTTTCAGAGTTTCAGAGCTGTTGTGCAAGTTGTAAAGGGTTGAAATCAAACTATGAGCATAAGATATATGATTTTAGAAATGAAAATAACTTGTAAAAAGAATTTAAAAAGTTAAAGATGTGATAAAGGGATAGAGTTCTTAAGTGACGAACAAAAAAGTTAAATTCTTAAGCATGAATTTGCGGCAATTTGTGGTGGATTTAAATTTATTTGTGAATGTTTAAAGTAAGCCTTGCAAATAGAGGTGTAAACGAACCGAACACGAACGAACAAAGCTTGTGTTCGTGTTCGGTTCGTTTAAAATTTAGTTTGTTTGAAATAAGCTCGTGTTCGTTTCTTAACGAACGAGGCGAACACGAAACGAATACGAGCTGTTCGCGAACGACGAGCCAATTTTATATCCCTAATATTAATATATAAAAATAATATTATATATTAATTATATAACTTATATTATATAAATATA
>NW_018253990.1:0-5737 GCF_001263595.1 Phalaenopsis equestris | reverse complement strand
CTAATATTAATATATAAAAATAATATTATATATTAATTATATAACTTATATTATATAAATATACAATATCTATATTAGTATATTACTACTATAGTATATTAATATATTATTATTATTATTTTATTATATATTATAATTTATAAAATTTAATGTTTTAAAATATAATAAATTTTTTATATATAATTATTTTATATTATTTTATATTTCAAACAATAACGATTCGAACACGAACGAACGCATCACTGTTCGTGTTTGGTTCGTTTAACTAACCGAACGAAAAAAATTTGTTCGTGTTTGTCTCGTTTACTTATCAAACGAATCGAACACGAACTCATTGACGAACCGAACACGAACTGTTCGCGAACAATGAGCTTTTTTGACAGCCCTACTTGCAAATAGAGAAAAGCGGGGAAATAAAGGGAGAATTGGTGTGGGAAGCTTTAGATTTTATTTAATCTTTGTTACAAATATATGTGGATGTAGTTTCAGTTAATAAGGATATATTCGAACATATAAGATTTATTAGCTCATCGCCTATTTAAAAATTACGGTTAAAATTCAATGTTATAAGAAATATTTTATTCTGAGTAAAATAAGATTTAATAAATATTTATAATTTTATGCAGAAAAGTGAATGAAGATATTCAACAACAACTTTTTTAAGAAAATTAAACTTAGGGTTTGTTTGGGGTAGTTGCAAATTATTAATAATCTGGTGATAAGTAGTTGATTTAGATAAGCTGGCTGACTGTTTGATTTGTGCATTTGGAAGACAACCGATTTGTAGTTGTTTCTGGATAAATGATTATTTTATTTTTGTGCACTATTGTTGTTTGCAATTTTTGGAGCCCCCCCTACTAGTGGTTGGATGAAGGTTAACACTGATGGCAGTTTCTCAAAAGATTATGCTGGTGTTGGGGGAATCTTTAGGAACTCTCATGGCACTTCCATCTTGTATTACACTGTTCCTATAGTGGCATTTGATGCTTTGGAGGCAAAATTTAGAGCTATCTACTGAGCTATTAGAATTGTCCACCACTGTCATTTGGGCCCTTTGCTTGTAGAAACTGATTCTACTGTTTGTATTAATATATTGCTCCATGATGAAGCTCCTCTTTGGAATCTACTACAGTGGAAAAGCCTGTTGAAAGCCCTTTTACACAACTGCAGGGTGGAATTTAAATACATACATAGAGGGCAACTGTCCAGCACACTGGCTAGCCTCCTTGGGAAGGAACACTGAGCAGATATATGTTGGGAATGCACTTACATCACACTTAACTTTCCTTCTTAATGGAGATAATATGGCTCTCCCTTACTTTAAAACCTTGTAACAATTTTGTAGTATTATATATATATATATATGGGATAGTTTTAAAATATATATATATTTTACTTACAATACTTGTACCAATTCCTTTTAGTGCTAATGAATTTGCTACTGGGTGCTTTTCTGTAAGTACACCCTAGTAGCCTTTTGCAATATATATATATATATATCAAATGCTTTAATGTTCAGCAAGTCTGGAACCTCTTGTTACCTGCATGGGTATCTTTCTTTTTATATATATATATATATATATATATATATATATATATATATACTTGATAGTTTATAAGCAAAAACATGTAAATGATAAATACTCCAGCAAAACTCTTAAAATGTGGATTATTTAAGACCAAAATGGGAGCTTTCTATTAATCATAATAATTTTGGATAGATGAAGAACAAAAATTCATATTTTTTGCTCAATAGAACCTTGCTTACCGATAAGAGTTGATATTAATGAAAAATAACCTCAAATAACAGGAGTGAGCGCACCTCTAGAGATGTGAGGCAACTGTAGCTTAGATCAAGTCTTTCCAAGTTCTAGAAATTGCTCAAATGGAAAACCTTCATAGGTCAAGCAAAACTAAACGACAATCAATAAGCAACAGAAAAAAAACATAAAAATTGTGCTAACCAATTGTGAGGCCTTCCAAGGAGGGAAAAATAGAGAAATTGCATCGAAGAGAGCTCGATAAGATAGTTGAAGCAATGTTACAAAGCTCACTTCGTAATTTTTCCTCTCCTGTAAGGTCTGCTCCATGCTAAGGTGAGTCATGGCTGAAAAAATCGATGTCCTATGTTGCGCATGACTCGACCTGCAATTGACTAATTTAAAGCTAGTTCCAGCTTGTGTGGTAGTGCTGAGTAGATTCTAGCCTCTTATTTCAAGATTATCCATTGTGCCCTCTCTATAGGACCTGGAAGGGACCCTTAGTTCCAATAATAGACCAAATTGGTAAAGGATCTAGTCTGTCACTCTAGAAACACCAATTCTACACCCATCAAAATTTATCTCGCTATCTATTTGCACTCCCGCTGGATTCCAATTCTACACCCATCAAAATTTATCTCGCTATCTGTTTGCACTCCCGCTGGATTTGCCACACCAAAAATAGTGCCGACAACATCTCATTCCTCCAAGGTTCAGTTTTGTACTCATTATTTGGGGAAGTTATAGCCCTCCCAGGTCATTATTTTTTGCAACTGGTTTTCACATCACAAATGACCCGTTTACAAAGTAGATGAAGAACTGGTTAGATGAAGAACTGTTTACAAAGTAGATGAAGAACTGGTGAAAATACCATCACAAATTGTTTGAATAAAAGAAATCTTTAAAACATTTTAATCTCACACATGATTACTTCCTATTGCAAGAAGAAATAAATGAAAATTACTCAGAAATCATTGGGATAACAAAACAAAACATTATATATAAAAACCTAGTTTGCATGACAAATCTTAAATAAAAGTACAAATACTTATCTCAATTTTTTCCCCAAGCAATCCTCTAAAGTTTTCTGACAAAACTTGACTCCATAAGACTCTATAATCACTAAACTCCCATTATAGTGGCCGTCCACCCCTATTTTGGCCTAAACTACTAAAAAAAAAACAAAATTTTTATCTTTTTTCCTCCCTTGAATGTGTAGAAATGTCTTCTATATATAGAGCTCTGAAAATAACCAAAGGTCACTTAAGACACCTTTTCAAAATTCTTCCAAATTCATTGAATCTTAGGCAAACTATTTCTGGTGCTTAGGCGCCCATCCGTCATGCCTAGGCACCGACCTTCTAGAACATCCCGACGCCTAAGCGCCCGGTCACATTTTATGTCGCGCCCGGTCACCTTTTATGTCTTTGGCTTCAATTGACCCATTTTTGCTCCATTTTTGCTCATTTGTCTCTTAAACTTCATTTCTTGCACCTGAAGTGATAAACACACAAAATACATTTCATTAAAACACAATATCATTAAAAATAAGCATGAAATACATAAATAAAAATAGTTAATTTTATGGCATGTCAATTTCCCCAAACATATATGTTACTTGTTACACTTGTATTATTTAAACAAAATATCATAACTTATGGCAGTGGGTTTCACTTAAAGATTCTTATAGTTTTATCCCATAAAGGTCATAATGAAACTTATAAAAAAGTCTTAAATAACTTAGGTTAAAACTAAAATATAAGGATATCCAATAATCAAGTAAAAGATTCTAATTTTCTATTCATTTTAAAAAATAATTGTAATTTGTCACACTAAGGAATTTTAGAAGAATTAAAAGAAAAGAATTATAGGAGAACTCTACGAATAAAGAGACTAATATTTTTAAAAGTTAAGAAGTGTAAATAAGTTTTATCCTTTAAGAAAATTCAAGAGAAACCAATTTTTAATTAGGCATCTCTTCAAGTTTCTCCCAACATAAATTTTTTTTTTCCTCTTCTTTTTCTTTTGATTTTGCTCTTATTTTTCTTCTTAGGACCATTTTCAATCCTTTTTTTCTTTTTTTTTTCATGTGAGGATTATTTTATCTAGATAACCTTTTAATGATCTTGAACTTCACTATCCTCTTCATAAAATTAAAAACTTCTCACATTTCTTTACTTAAAAATGAGTATTAGTGCAGTAATAATTTTTCATATAGTCTCAAATTCCTTTTAAAAGTATAGCTCTAAAATCATTAATGTTTCAAAAATAAATTTTTTCTTGCTTTGAATATTAAAAGCATATTCCTATACCTTTATACTAAATATCTTAACTTTAGATTTACCCCTCATTACTAAAAATTTTTACTTAAGTTTACTATAACATTTATAAAATCAAATATAAAATTATCTAAAGTTAACACCACATACCACAGGTTGTATTAAAATAATTTTGAAAATATAAAGTTTATTGAGGACAAATAAAGTATTAGTTTTTTTTTAATTTTTTCTCCCTCCCCCCAAAGTTGAATTTTTAAATAGTGTAAAACATTGAAGTATAGAACAAGTGTGAAGAGTGAAAATTTTATCAGTTTTAACAGGGTACTAAAAATGTAAACGATACGGGTACAAGTAGTAAAAGGTGTTGAGTAGTAGTACATCTAAAAATCAACAGGTATATCATAGAAAGTGCAAGGTATAAGATTTAACACAGCAAACCTAAGGCGTCCGAATCAAAATTTAACATTAATTTAACCACATTCTATTAATTGACCATCTTCCCAGCATCTTTTAACTTATATTTACTCCATTATTACTTCAAAAATCCATTCATTCCAACATTCAAACACACCAAAAATTTCACAAATTGAACACATTTTCATGACTAACAAACAAGTTTTAATACAAAGGATATATCAAAGCAATACAACAGATCAAACCAATACCAATACAAATACTAAACTTCTCGTAGTACCGAAGACACCCTAGACTAGAATCGACAAATTAATTGCAATCACACACAAATCTAAAACATAAAAATCCTCAGAAGGCCTTCCAAATATCAGTAATTGCTGACACAATTATCCCCCACTTTTTCGATTGATAGGAAGTTGCAATTGTGCAGGTGGTAGAGAGGAGTACGAGGATTATTTGCATCAACTTTATCACCGATCCACTTGTTATCGTGATACATACTAACATGATAATCTTGATAACAAGCCATATGGTTGAATTGGAGTTTCAGCTCCTATTCCAAATGCTTGTACTATTGGTAAATGACACTTAGCTTGTTGTGCAGAATTCCCAGCCCCTCTTCAATCTTCATCAGTTTGTCGGTGATCGGCTCCAAACTCATTGCTAGGAAGCCATTGAAGTAAGATTGGGCTTCCCTGGGCACAAAATTCTTCTCACTTGCACCACCATTGCTTCTACTCTTCATTTGGGCAAGAACTATCAAGTAAGCACTCAAATCTTCTCCAATTCTTCTTCTCCCAGCCCAAAGTTTGAAGTTCTGACTTCAAGGGATGGGGGGTTTTTAATAAAGGAAATTGGGTTAAAACTGTTGTGAGCGGTTTTCCCCACGTAACATAAATGTGGCGTATAGGCATCTTACTGAATTCTGGCGTTTAGGCCCTAGGTTTGGTGCCAAAGCGCCAACACTTAGATAAACACGGTTTTGCCTCACGTCTAATTTTTCACATCCCAATCTCGTTCCAATCATCAAATTAGTATATTTACTCTTCCTCACATCTAGTAGGTCTCAATATTACATCATATAGTTCACAATAAAAAAAATCATAAATCAATTCACACAAATAACTATGGGTTGCCTCCCACAAAGCGCTTAGTTTAACGTTGTCCTCCCATCGTATTTAATGTATGTCAACGACTTTTTATATGCTTAAAAATACAAGAATTTGATACTGTTGCTAGAAGAACTAAGTCCCCGGCAACAGCGCCAAAAACTTGACAGCGACT
>NW_018253989.1:3952-6475 GCF_001263595.1 Phalaenopsis equestris | reverse complement strand
GAATTAAGGACTAAACTCTGGATTAGTCAATGTTCATTACAACACTCGGAATGGGTAAAAAATATGATTGCTCATATTATGATTTCAATTTCTTCACAATCCATATACTCGTTGTAAAGGGGAAGGATGCTTTTTTAAATTTAAACTTTCTGTCACAACAAAAACTTTGTTTAATTTTCATGATTTTACTTTCAAAAGTTTAGTATTTAATTTAGTTTAACTTATGTAGTCTTACATCTGCACTTTAATTAACATTCACTTGCTAGTTAATTTTCAACCTTCTCACTTTACTTTTATTTTTGTATTTTTAGATTAGGAAATAATTTTTAGAATTTTCTTTTAGGATTTTCCAACTTCCTTATGGGGTCAATATCTAGGACTCCACTAGAGCCTTTTATTACTTGAGCGATATGTATACTTGCGTTGATTTTAAATAGGATTTGGAAGTTTAAAAGAGTTTTAAAAGATAAATTATTTTCATAAAAAATATTTTCTTGGGATTATGTTGCATATTTATTATATATCTATCGTGTGTAGTTTTGTAATATTAAAAAATATTTATAAAATTCTCACACTAAATCTGCCTGCATCAAGTTTTTGACGTCTTTGTTGGGGAAGTAACAAAAAATATTAGTATTTTATTTTATTTCAAAAAAAATAAAAAAAGAGTGTTCATAGTTTTGTTTGAACATTTTCTTATTTAAATTACCTGCTTTAGCTTGTTTATGCGTAGTGTAAGATCTGAAAATTTCGTACCTTATAATTATGAGTTAGAAAGAACTGTTAAAAAAGTTTAAAGATAACAAAAAAGAAAGATCATTTTAGCAAAATGGCTTGCAATTTAAACAATGCTGGAAATGAAAATGAACATCCTCAGAGACGTTTAAGAGACTATGCTAATCCTACAGTAGATGAAATTCATTTGAGTATGCAAAACCCTGTTGTAGCTGTCAATTCATTTGAGCATAAACCTATTATTATCCAAATGGTTCAAAACAATCAGTTTGGGGGAACACCTGCTAAAGATCCTAAATTTACATCTTGTTAGTTTTTTAAAATTGTGTTCTATATTTAAATATGATGGAGTATCAAATGATGTCGTCAGACTTAGACTTTTTTCCTTTTTCATTATTTTCCTTTTTCATCCTTTTTCATTAAGGGATAAAGCTAATGTGGTTAAACTCATTAGCACCTGGATCAATCAGAACATGCAGAGATTTATCACAAAAATTCTTATCTAAATATTTCCCACCTTAAAAAACTGCTAAGCTTAAAATTTATATCACATTTTTTTATCAGTTTGAAGGGGAATCAATGTATGAAGCCTGGGAAAGATTTAAAGATCTCATTAGAAAGTGTCCACACCTTGTGTTGCCAAATTGGTTAATAATTCAAACTTTTATAATGGGATGGTTGGAACTCTTAGATCGATAATTGATGCCGCTGCAGGTGGATCATTAATGTTCAATGAAGCATATTCATTAATTGAAGAGATGGCTAGTAATAATTTTCAATGGCCCTGTGAAAGGGTAAATCCAAAAAGAGTAGTTAGTATTCATGATTCTGATGTCATATTTATGTCAGCTGCCCAAATAGCTACTATACCAAAGAAGATAGATCAATATGGAATGAATTATTCTCAGCCAACACATGTGCTTGAGAAAAATTCATTCGGACAAATGATAGAATCTCAATCTTCTTATGAGACTATAAATGCAATAAACAATCGTTCTAATAAATCTTATGCCAATTATTATAACCCTGGTTGGAAGAATCATCCAAACTTTAGTTGGAGCAACAATAACTCTAATGTTGCAAATCCGCAATGGGGAAACAATGCTGTGAACCCATTGAGAAACTCCAACAATCAAGGGAATCAAGCTTATAAACCTTACTACCCCTCAACTTTTAATAATTTGTAGAGTAAAGAGAAAAAGCTATCAATGGAAGAATTGATATTGCAAATGGGTAGTCAATTACAAAGTCAAGGTGCTACTATCATAAACATGGAAAACCAATTGGGATTTATTGCTACTGCACTTAGCAATACACCTCCAGGAACATTGCCTAGTAATGTTGAAGTAAATCCTAAACATTAGAACAAAGAGCAAATTATAGCTATTTAACTGAGAAGTGAAAAAGAATTAAAAAGCAGAGTCCAACAAGAAGTTGAAGTTGAAAAAGATGAGGTGGAAAATGAAAAATCTGGTGAAGATTTTCATTTTGATGTAAAAAATCCTATTAAACCAACAAAAATCACTGTAGAAAGACCACCATCTCCATTTCCTTAAAGATTGAAGCAAAAACATAGGAATAGTCAATTTTCAAAAATTTTAGAAATTTTGAGAAAATTAACGATAAAAATTCCATTTTTAGAGCCTTCAGAACAAATGTCAAGCTATGTGAATTTCATGAAGGATATACTTAATAAGAAAAGGAAGTTTGTAGATAATGAGACTGTTGCACTTAGCAAAGAGTGTAGCGCTATAATTCAGAAAAAACTTCCTAAAAAATTAAAAGATC
>NW_018253989.1:0-3891 GCF_001263595.1 Phalaenopsis equestris | reverse complement strand
TATTGGCAAAAAAATTTTTAGAAAAGCTTTATGTGATTTAGGAGCTAGTATTAATCTTATGTCGTTATCAATTTTTAGAAGGTTGGGTTTAGGAGATATTTCACCTATAACTGTAACTCTTTAGTTAGCTGATCATTTGATTACCTATCCTAGAGGATTTATAGAAGATGTTTTATTAAAAATTGATAAATTTATCTTTCTTGTGAAATTCCTATCATTTTAGGAATACCATTCCTTGCTACTGAAAGAGCTTTGATAGATGTGCAGAAAGGAGAACTAACTATGAGAGTTAGTGATCAAGAGGTTGCATTTAATATTGCAAAATCAATGAAATACCCTGCAAAAGAGCAAGAGATTGAATGCTTCAGAATGGATATTAATGAATATTTAAGCCACGAATATTTCAAGAAAACTTTTGAAAGAGAATTTAAAAGGAATATATGGAATATCAAGATGAGGATAAAAGATGAATAGAATATATGGAAGTGAGTAAAGAGGATATGAATTATGTTCAGGAAAGATTTAAAATGTTAGATTCTACAGAAAGTAACAAGAATTTGATTCCATCTATTGAGAAACCTCATGACTAGAACTAAAAATGCTTCCTACACATTTAAAGTATTCATTTTAGGAGATTTATCTACATGACCTATTATAGTATCCTCAAAATTAACTGATATGCAAGAACAACAGTTGTTGGAAACCTTAAAAAGGTATAAGACAACCTTTGGATGGACATTAGCTGAAATTAAAGACATCAGTCCTTCAATTTGTATGCATAGAATTTTATTGGAAGTTCAACATGAACCAAGAGCTAATCCTCAAAGAAGATTAAATTCTATGATGAAATAAGTTGTTAAGAAAGAGATTTTAAAATGGTTAGATGCTGAAATAATATATTCCTATTTCAGATAGTGCTTGGGTGAGTCTAATTCACTGTATTCCAAAGAATAAAGTAATGACTGATGTGACGAATGAGAATAATGAATTAATACCAACAAGACAAGTCACTGGTAGGCGTATCTGCATAGATTATAGATTCTGCCACCATGAAGGATCATTTTCCTTTACCCTTTTTGGACCAAATGTTGGATAGATTAGTTGGGCATAAAAATTTTTGTTTTCTAGATGGATATACCAGCTATCATCAAATACCTATTGCTCCAGAGGATCAAGATAAAATAACATTTACTAGTCCTTATGAAACTTTTGCTTTTTGGTGAATGCCCTTTGGATTATGTAATGCACCTGCAACATTTCAAAGATGTATGATGTCAATTTTCAGTGATTTGATTAAAAAAGAGATTGAAGTCTTTATGGACGATTTTTCTGCATTTGGAACTTCATTCTAATTATGTTTAAATCATTTAGAAAAAATTTGGAACATTTTGAAAAGACTAATGACATTTCAAATATGTTTGATGTCCATTTTCGGTGATTAAATTGGAAAAGGGATTGAAGTCTTTATGGAAAATCATTTCGTATTTGGAACTTCATTTGAAATATGTATAAATCATTTATAGAAATTTCTAGAATGATGTGAAAAGACTAATCTCATCCTAAACTGGAAAAAATGTTAAATTATGGTTACAGAAGGAATTGTGCTTGAGCATAAAATTTCAAAAAATGGCAAGGAAGTAGATCCTGCAAAAATTCAAGTTGTATCAAACCTACCTCCACCTACTACTATAAGAGGAGTTAGGAGCTTTTTAGGAGATGAAGGATTTTATAGGTGATATATTATAGATTTTTTAAAAATAACAAAGCCTTTATGCCAACTTCTGTAAAAAGATACAAATTTGACTTTAACCGGGATTGCCTTAAAGCCTTTAAAACCTTAAAAAAAAAATTGATCACTTCTCCTAGAATTGTTTCACTTTATTAGGAGAAACTTTTTGAATTAATGTATAATGCTAGTGATTATGTAATTGGAGTTGTATTAGGGAAAATATATGATGAGATTTTTAAAGTTATATACCATGCTAGTAAGACTCTTAATGATGCTCAAATTAATTATACCGCTACTGAAAGAGAGTTATTAACTATTGTGCATGCTTTTGATAAGTTTAGATCATATGTGATTGAGCTAAATGTGTTGTGCATATTGACCATTCAAATATTAAATATTTGATGTAAAAGAAGGAGGCTAAACTAAGATTAATTAGACCGGTACTTCTGATGAAAGAGTTTGATTTTGTAATAGTTGATAGGAAAGAGATTAATAACCAAATTGTTGATCATTTATCTATGCTAGAACAAGAAGAAATACTTGACATGGAACGACTTTATGTTGTAAAAGGATGGGAAATACCTTGGTATGTTGATATTATAAATTATATTGTTAGTGGTATTTTACCGTATGGATTAACAAAACAGCAGGAAAAGAAATTCATTCATGATGTAAAATCTTATTTTTGGAATGATCCTTACTTATATATGCAATGTAAATATTTAATGATGAGATGATGTGTGACTTATAAAGAAATTCAAAAAATTATTCAAAAATGTCATGATTTTGAATTTGGAGGATATTTTGGGAATGATAGAATTGTTCATAAAATTTTATAATCTAAATTTTGTTTGCCTACTCTATTTAGAGATGTTAAGTGATGTACTTTAAGCCTATGCATGAAAACATGTGATCAGTGTCAGAGAGTAGGTAATATTTCAAGAAGAAATGAAAGGCCTCTAAATTTTAAGTAGGAAATTAAAATTTTTTGTGTGGGGATTGGATTTTATGGAACCATTTATCTCTTCATTAGGAAATATATACATAATGATTGCAGTGGATTACGTTTCAAATTTCAAAATGGATTGAAGCAATCGCTTTACCTCGATGTGATGCTCGGAGTGTTTCAAAATTTTTAATTAAAAATATTTTTATATGATATGGAATGCCAAGTGTAATAATTATCGATGAAGGGTCTCATTTTAAGAATGCAACAGTTGCAAGATTGGTGGTAAAAAATAATATAATGCATAAAATTGCAACTACTTATCATCCTCAGAGTAGTGGTTTAGCAGAAGTACCTAATCGTTAAATTAAGAGACTTTTGGAAAAGAGTGTTAATCCTAGTAAAATGGATTGGTTTACTAGATTAGATTATGAGCATATAGGATACCCTATAAGACATCTATAGGAATGTCCCCTTAGAGATTACTTTTTGGAAAGACTTGTCACTTTCCAGTTGAATTGGAGCATAAAGCTTATTGGGCGATAAAAGAATTTAATTTCAATTTGAAAGAAGCTGGTGAGAAAAGATTATTGCAACTAAATGAGCTTGAGAAAATTATGAATGAATCTTACAATAATGCAAGAATTTATAAGGAAAAGATGGAAGAATAACATGATCGAAAGATAATAAAAAAATAATTTAAACCTGAACAAGAAGTTTTATTATACAATACAAGATTGAAATTATTTTCTGGAAAATTGAAGTCTAGGTGGAAAGGGCCATTCAGAGTTATAAAAGTCTATCCCTATGACGCAGTCAATATTGAAGACCCACAATTGGAAGAATATTTAAAGTGAATTGGCACAGATTGAAATCATATTTTGATGGTCAAAGACCAGCTTTAAAGAGACTGTAATGTTGGGTCAGCCATAATAAGACTGAGAATATCAGGCTGACGCTTTAAACCAAGTGTTTTGTGAGAGGCAACTCATATGTATCGCTGTTTAGTTAGTTTTTGAGTTTATTTTGTTTGAAATATTTTACGTATATTTATGTTTAGGTTTTTATATAGTGTGTTGACAGTGACTTTATATATGATTAAAAATACAAGTATTTAATATTGCTGCTAGAAGATTTAATTCCTCAGCAACTGCACCAAAAACTTAATAACGATTATAGATTCGAAAAAGATGTATATATAAAATATTCAATAATG
>NW_018253988.1:0-1310 GCF_001263595.1 Phalaenopsis equestris | reverse complement strand
TTCTGATTAAAAGAAGTCAGATCATCATTAATTTTAGACTTGATCATAAGTAAAGTATCAACTCCTTAGTTTAAGCCCATCACTTGAGATTCATTTGATTTTGATCAACTTCAAAATTCTGATAATTCAACAAGTTGTAATTTTATTATATCATGGGAATGTGGCAAGTTGGTTTCTACCTTTTTACCCATTATGTTTCAATCATCTAAACATATTCATTAAGATCAAAATTGGGTAATCCTAAATTTTGATTAAGGAATCAAAGTCCTAAAATGACCACTTTACCCTTGGGGCTCATCACCTCATAACTCATGAAGCACCATTAAAATGACTTAAGAGATTTTAAAATCCCCTATCCATAGAGTAATTAAAACATCAAAATTTAAATAATTATTTTAATTAAAACATCAGAAATAAAATGACTCCATTAACCATTTTTCATCCATTTGATTATACCTGAAAGAAAATCACATAAATACCTTTCATTAAAGTGCAATATCTCAAAAATTAGGCATAGAAATGTGTACATAAAGACTATATATTTTAAGTGTATCACTAGTCTAGTACGACATAAATCCTCACCTTATCTGTAGACCTTTGCACAATCATGTTGTGCAATTTAAGCCCTAATAAGCTTTAGGCTCTGAATTTGTCGTTTGTTACGTCATAAAAGCTTTTATCTTCTAGGCTATTTGTATGATTACATCATGGAAATTTAAGCCCAAATTAATAATAATTGATAAGATAAAACAATTAAAAAAATCTTCTCAAAGCTGAAGCCAAACCACAGAATAGATTGAGAAGTCACCGATGTTCTCCTCAGGATTCGTGACAACCCCTAGTTTTCTCCCTTTGGACTCCATAATAAAAGTTCCAAACTTGATCTTTTCCCATCTGATACTCCTTTGTTCAACTTTGAAGGTCCTAAACTTTGAAATTCATGAAGATAATATTTTCTAATCTAAATCAAGAGTTTTCTTAAGCGACCTTGATCATTTAATATGTAATTAACTATAGGGTCTTTCCCTTATAGAAAACTTTAGAACCCACCTTAATATAAACCCTATATAATCTTTTATATTAGATAAAGGAAATTTTTCGGTTTACATAAATGGTTTCGTGGACTAAAATGAATGTCATAAATTCCTTAGTTTATTTAATTGAGCCTCACTAGTAAGTAATATGTTTATTTCTCGGGATAGATGCATTACTTGTGGTGTTAAGCTCCGTTATTTATACTATTGTATATATGAGTTCGGTTCAGTCTCATATTTTTAAAACTAAATTACTAATTTCCAAAATTATATATA
>NW_018253987.1:0-1301 GCF_001263595.1 Phalaenopsis equestris | reverse complement strand
TTAAAGGTCTTATAGGGACTCCTTTTGGGTTCCCTCATAATTTTGGGTTCCCTCATATTGGTTTCACCCTTCTAAGCGCTAGAAGTCGATACCACACACTTGAAACTCTAAAAGGGTACAAAAGTATGTTGAATTTCTAAAATGAGGCGGGTCCCATTTCTAAGGCTCTAGGATAGTCAAAGGGAGATTCCTAAGGCTAGATACTAAACTCTAAGAGAAAGACTAGACCTCACTAAAAATGAGGTCAACAACAAGGGGGGAAAAGAAGGCAAGGAGAAGATGGTAGAGAAGGAAGGAGGGTCGATGGGGCCCCCTCCAAGAGAGCCGGTTGGACCGGCTCTCATATGAGCCCCGCATCAGTTTCCTAGGGTTGGGGGAACTTCGATCTCAATTGTCGAAGCTTTTGGATGCTCAAAGTATGGAGTGAGATCTGCAACATTGAATGCGACAGAAATATTGTAGTGCCCCTAGTAAGTTAATCTTGTATGCGTTGTTAAGTTTTCACAAGATTATGATCAGTCCTGCTCTGGGTTTCAGTTTTCCAAAAGCTCGTACAGGGAATCATTCATTTTTCAACCTGATCCAGACGAGGCCGCCCTCTTTGAATGTCACCTTTTTCCTTGATTTGTTGTATTTTGCTTTACATTTTCTATTTTATCTAACAATTTCTTTGCCAACCTCTTCATGTATTTGCTGGATTCGTGAACCCGTTTTGTAGCATCTTGGAAGATTTCCGATGTTTGTAGGAGTGTAACCAGATCAAATGGTGTGAGTGGATTGTGGCCGTAGACAATCTTGAATGGACTGCGTTCCGTTGTCCGACTTGTGTATCTGTTGTAGGTAAATTCTGCTTGGGTGAGAAGGAGATCCGATTGTTTGATATTCTTTCCCACAAAACATTTCAGTAGGTTTCCCAGGCTTTTGTTCGCTACTTCAGTCTGATCGTTTGTCTGTGGATGACTTGCTGAATTGAATTGGAGCTTGGCGCCTAACTTGTCCCATAAAGTTCGCTAAAGTAACTCAGAAATTTGAAATCTCTGTTAGAGGTATTAGTTTTGGGGATCCTGTGTAATCTAACAATCTCTCTGAAGTATAAGTCAGCGATATGAGAATCGTCTGGTATGTGGTGACAGGATACGGAATGTGTCATTTTTGAAAGTCGGTCCACTACAACCATTACAGAATCTTTATTCCTCTGTGTCCTGGGAGTCCCAGTAGGAAGTCCATGCTAACATTCACCCAGGGTGCTTCTGGTATAGGTAACGTCATATACAACCATGTATTTTGCCCTCTTGTCTTGG
>NW_018253986.1:0-4344 GCF_001263595.1 Phalaenopsis equestris | reverse complement strand
ACCTATTTTAACAAGAAGGGCTAGCAAAAAAATTTAAAAAAAAAATTCAAGGAAAGCACAGGAAGGAAATACAATAAGATGCAATTGAAAAAACAAGTGAGATCAATTAAAAAAGAACAAAAAAAACTTAGAAATAATTGAAGCGAGAATCCATGGGCTTGGGTTGGGATCCAATATAGCGAACAATTCATGTTTTAGAAAAATGGTGGGCCAAGAGATTAGAGATGAGACTTTATGAAATGTCCTCTCCTTTTATCATTTTTTTTTCTTCAGATAAATGAACATATCAATCTTCCATTACTTTGTAGGTAGTGTGAAATGTAAAAAAAAATTATATTCAGTAGCATTGACCCTGAGCTGAAAGAGAAGTTGGATCGTATGTTTGGTGGATTCGTGGCAACAGACAATCATACATGGGCCCATAGTGAGTGAGTTTGTTGGCATAGTTGAGAACTTGGATGTCAAAGAAATAGTCGACTTTAATCAAGGCCCCAACCCAACCACAAGAAAGACGAATCCACTAGTCGATCAAAGTGTCCTATGGTTTAAAAAAAGAAAAAAAGACAACGTAGTTTTCATTAGAAGTCAAATCTCACTATTAGTTGCGTCATGCACCGATGACCCTAGCACATCACAAGCAACTTCTATTCGACAAGTAATGTGAATTCTGGAAATAACTATAGAAATTTATGAAGACATGTTTGTACTTATTCTTTATGAAGCTGCTTGAGGCCCCTACCAGGAGAACATTCTTTATGACGATGACCCCTGACCGCAAGCTCAATTATTTACGTTATTTTCAAGACAACTGAAATGCATGAATATCATTTTATTTGTTGGACATTTTATATTTGTTTTTTTTTCGATGACAATATTTATGCCACATGTAATATGCTCCGGTTTTATTTCATAGACGCTTGTTAATCGTTTTTTGAAGTTTCATTATTTTCCTTTTAAATAAATCATGATATGATTCTAGCTAATTCGATGATATTTATATGTACTAGCAACATAGCCAATGAATTACATGGATAGGGAAAGCAGCATACATAACTGATAAGTGGGGTGGAGAGTTGCTTGTAGAGCACCCAATAAGATTTAACAATGTGTTGTGTATGACACAGTTTGTATTCATCGACCTTTTGGAAGAACTACATCGAAGTCATGGACTTCATGACTCTGTCGAGATGACTTTCAGATAGATGTTAGCTATAACCTTTTAAATTTTATCATAGAATGAATCTATGAGAGGAGCCTTAAAGGGATTTCAGCACTCATCCAAAACAATCAGTAGATATTTTTCAATTGGGTTGAATGTTCTAGTCAATTTATCATCAGAAACTATCAAACCTGAGGACTCGACATTCCTAATGACACCCAATAAGATTGCACAGGACCAGTGGTATATGTCATATTTTAAGGTAATTCAATTCATTCATATTTTTCTAAATTTAAATGAACAGAGTAATTTGAATAACATTGTTAAATGTTATAAGATTGTATTGGAGCAATCAATTGAACAACGTGTATGCAAATGTGAAGAATAATAAGAAGGTCGCATTCATCGGGCGATGCGGGTCACCAACACAAAATATCATGATTGTATGTGACTTTAATATGTGCATTACTTTTGTTATAATTGGTTAGGAAAGTAGTGCATAAGACAGTAGCATATTCAATTTTGTCAGAAGAACTCAGAAATACAACTCTCTGGTGTTTGTTTGAGTTTGAACAAATGAGAAGGTATTTTCACCACAATATTAATTATTATATTTATGTTCGATAAATATTATTTAGTCGATGTTAGATGCTCCTTATAAAGAGGGTTCTCAAACCATTTTGTGATATTAAATACCACATGCCTGATTTTGAATAATTAATAATATCCTTAAGGATAGACAAGAAATGTTTAACAAGAGACACTCATCCTTACTTGGAGTCATTGAAAGGATATTTGGATTTTGGAAGAATAAATGGGCTTTATGCAGGATATACTGACTTATCTGTTTTGCAAAAAAGTGAAAATTTTCATCACCACATTGTCTCTCCATATCTATATTTGTCGGCATCCTTCACGCAATGATTTTGACTTCAATAAGGTTGATGAAAATCATTCACAAGTTTCTGCTAAAGCATATAAATATTTCTTAGGACAATCTTTATCACAAGCTGAAAGTGGTTTGGTTGAAACTTGTAGATAGGATGGTGAAGGTGAAGGAGAGATGATAGAGTTGAGAGAGCAAATTACGAATGTCATCGTTGGTTGTTGAATGGAGCAAATTATAGATGTTATATTTGATACTTTATTTGCAATGTGTCGTAAAAATCTTTATTATTTATTATATTGATGGTTCATGCAACGATGTCGATTTTGAATCTCAATGTAGGGAATCTTCTATTTTCAATTTTTTGCATGTATTTCTTCCCACTTTGATGACCTATGAGGCAACCGTGGACATAATATGTAATGTAAGTTTTTATTGCATGTTTTTTTCTTGGTTTGGAGGTCAATATTAACCTTATGTGTTCTTCTAGATGACTTATATATTGTTATTAGTTCTTAACACATATGCATTCACTGTGAAAGCAACCATGTGCCTCTCTTTTTCAATCGTAAGACTGTTGGGTTCTTCTGGATGATATTTGAGGTAATATGCATATGTGACACGAACGAGCTCAGCATTATATGGTTTAAAAACAACTAAGAATCTTTTTTTAGAAGTTCTTAGTTTTATAAAATTTGAATTGAGTATTTTTACTATTTTTAATTATTAATGTTGCATCTAAGGGTTTGTGCTTTGTTGTTAGTGAACGGGAAGCATCGGTATGAGGTGTGTCCCTCATCCCGGTCGACACGTTGCTGAAGATTGCTGATTAGTTCAACATCTCTGGTGTATTCTGGATAGACAGTATCGCTGATAACTTATGTTATGTCAGCGGACTACCAGTTATTCGTCAATGACTTTTCATACATACCTGATAAAGCAGCCATGAGATCTGCAGTAGTACTCTCCTTGATGACGTTGTGGGCAACTGATCTCGACAGGGTTAATCGTATAACCCGCAGAACCTGTTGATCCAACAGATTCCATTCCACCTCGTCTATCTTTTCTGGTCGTTTTCTCGGTAACGGAACATGAAGTTTCTTCCCATAAAGGTAGTCCTCTATCTGCATTCTATAGTAAGCAAAATTTGTGTCATTGAACTTCTCGATCCCCGATGTCATCACTTCGTCTCCGCCCATCGTTCTTCCTTTTCGAACATAATCTCTGATAACAGTTGTTGTGAAAAACGACGACAATAAAGCAAAAAATGAAATAAGTAAAATTGTACGCATAAAAAACACCAGAACGACACACAGATTTATGTGGTTCGGCAAATTTTCCTACATCCACGGAGTTGCAGAGGATTTTATTTCTTCGAGGAATTACACCGTCGAGCGTCTCGATGTTTACAAGGAAATCTCTGTTTTCTTCTCTCACTTCCTCTCTCTCTCTCTCTCTCTTCCTCACTTTTTGGCCTTGCTTGGTTTTTCTTGGCTTGGCTTCTCCTTTAAGCCAAAAAATGTTGTTTATAGAAACCATGAGAGCGGTTGGTGGGAGATAGGTGAGCGGTAGGTGGGATGTGGTAGATGAGCGGTAGGGGGGATTCTTAATTATGAAGCTAATTAAATTTCGGTGGACTGGGTCTGCACATTACCCAACAATTCTCCCACTTGGAGACTGGGACACTGACTGCATCACCTATTAGCTGCATCATCTACTAGTTATACCGACCTTTTCCTCAAAAATGAAATCCTTCACCTCTGCAACTCAAAGCCCCTGTCTTCATGTCAGAGGACTAGTTGAAGTTGAGCAAAACTTCAGCTTCTCACGAGTAACACCCTCAGTTGACATATCACCGTCAACATAGCCTTGTACCACCAAGTTCTTTCTTGTGTTACTCATGTATCTGCTTATAACTCTCACTGCATGAGCAATATACTGCCCCTGTTGAAAGCCTTTTTCAACAAGTCCAGCCTTATACCTCTTACTGCCACCAAACACAGTCTTCACCCGGTTCACTCATTTGTTTTGCAATGCCTTCTTCCTTGGTATAAGTTCTGCCAGCTCTCAAGTTTAATTCCCCGATATGGAATTTGTCTCCTCCTTCTTGGTCAGCTCTCACTTGCTCGACTTCTCATCTTGCAATATTTCTTCATAACTCTGTGGTTCTTCACCATTTGTCTGTACAAAAACCAGTTTTCCTGTCTTTGGCGCTCTGTCACTTTTCAGGAAATTGATCTAAATTCACCTTTGACTCATGTGTTCACGCTTGAGTAAACTTGTAGTCATATATAGTGTG
>NW_018253985.1:13932-15929 GCF_001263595.1 Phalaenopsis equestris | reverse complement strand
TGAAAATTTTGCCTTGGGCGCCGACGGCACCCTTGACGCTGCCAACAGTGGTTTTTTCCTGAGAGTCCCAACCCGAGAGTCCAAACAAAATTAATATAGAGGCTCACCGACGGCGCCCTCGACCCGGCCGACGGCGAGACCGGTGAATTGGTGGTTACGTGGGTTCAAATGGTGATTTTTGGCAGTTTTTGGGCGGGAATTGTCTTTTTGAACTCAAAAATTTGATTTCTAGTTCATATTTTCCCTCAAAAAATGAGGTGAAACTCCACCAATTTCATTCCTATGGCGCCCAATTCCTTTTATAATCCCAGAATGCGAGTTTTCAATCGGCAAAAGTTTATTAGTGGGAAAGTGGAGCAAATCTTCAAAAATTTACTGATGAAGAAAAGAATGATCAAGGAACGAGGATTCGTAAATCGCGGATTGAATAATCCCACAACGGCAATTGAGATAGTGCAGCAAAGATGGGAAGTGTTGTGCTACACTACTGCCGCCGTGGTGGTTCCTGTGGTGAAAGAATTTTATACAAATTTGCATGGAATCAACCAAGGAGTTGTTTATGTGCGAGAAAGATGGATCACTTTCACTTCTGTATGGATCAACGAATTATATATGATAGAGAATGTTCATGTTTGCCACTATTTCAATTTTGTCCCAACGAGACACTGGATGAATGAGATTCACCAATATTTAACGGACAAAACTGACGACTGGGAAACAAGAGAAAATGGGTATGTTAGTTTTTCTGCAACACTCTTGAATCCCGTTTCGAAACATTGTCACTTTTTCATTTCTGCGAAACTGTTACCGACAATGAAGATCGGTAAAATTTCTAAAGAAAGTGTCATTTTGAATTACTGCATCCAAAGGGGACTGCTAATCGACATTGGATCTATAATTGTTAAGTTATTTTTGGGCCTGATCGTTCGTGGATCAACTTATGGGCTTGGATTCTCACTTTGCAATCAGTTCCAAGTGTCCTACAAAAATTGAGAAAAGGTACTGCTACCTTGGAAGCCTTTGGATCCAACTGAAAGATTCCCAGTTTTTGAAGATGAAAATGACATGACAATTATAGTAGATCAAGCGTCTCAGGATTCACTGCCAGTTCAACCCTTAGTCCCTGATAAGTCTCCTGTGATCTTGCGCCGACTCAAGAAATTAGAAAAGGAGGTACAAAATGTCATGAATGTGATTAATATTATCTCCGATTTCTTTGATCATCTAGACTTGAGGATGAAGGAATATTTTGAGCACTTTGGACATTTAGAAGATAGATAGCTTCATACGGCTAATGAGGAGGATGAAGTTAATTGAAGAGGATTCCACTGAAGAATTTCCATTCCGACCCTTCTACAACCTCTTTATTCATGTACAATCAATGGGTGATCTCAGAGGAGAATCGAGTAGTGAGTCTGAAGATTAGTAGATTTAAATTACTACCTATCTGTCTATGTATTTTGATTTGAACTTTGTATTTGCTTTGCTTTAGAATTATGCTTTCAGATCTCTGTATAGTTGAGACTAAGCATGGGATGTTTTGTTTTCAGCATTTTGAGTGTTGTGGCTTAGATTACAACGCCGGTTTGAGGTTGAGAAAATACCAAACTTAGGTGTGTTATGTAACATATATTGTAACTCTTGGAATTTATATATAATTGTGATCTTTTGTGTTGTGAAAGTTTATATGTGCTAAGTACATCATTTAGTCACTTAAAAATTATGTCTATAATGATTAAAAAGATGTCGTTAAGGCTTGAAATTGATCGAAATCGTAAAAAATTGGAATTTGGACAAAATCAATAGATCCCGCCGACGGATTTTCCTGAGACTTAGGATTTTAATTCCAATTGAGCGTGTTGACGGCGCCATCGACCCCACCAACGGCAAGCTCACGAAAAACACATTTAACTGTGATTTTGACCAGTCAATCGCCACTATTCATCATCCCCTTCCTCCTAAAAATGCCATTTTTGACCTAGGGCTTGAAAGATCTT
>NW_018253985.1:10049-11253 GCF_001263595.1 Phalaenopsis equestris | reverse complement strand
TTACTGCAGTAGATCATAACTTTTATATAGTATAAAAATTACTTGAGGGCAAGTAATAGTTAAGTTTGGGGGATTTTGACCAGAGAAAAATATGTTGAGATTTTCATACTTATTTTATACTTCTTTTAATGATATTACACTTTAAAAAAAGGTATTTTTGATGTTTTGTTGCAGGAATGATGAATTTCGAGCAAAAATATGCAAAAAGTATCAAATTTGGAGCGAAAAGGACCAAAATATGGAAATGTCTTGAACTAGGGCGTCGACGGCGCCATCGACCCCGCTGACAGCGAGATTTTCCTGAGACTTCAGAATTATTTCATTAAGAGGGTCCGCCGACGGCGCCCTCGAGGCCGCCGAGGGCGAGCTCGACGGTTATGCATACTCAAGCTTTAGATAAGGCCAAATTTTGAAGGGATGCTTAGGCAACTCTTGGGAAAGCTCATCCACAACTTTAAAAGACTATTTTATCCAAAAATTGCAGAGCCTGGAGAACGAGGGAAAGAATCTAGGGATAGGTCCGAGAGGAGGAGAGGCTCCAAATTGAAGTGTGAAAAAGTGTAGAGAGTCTAAATTGTGAGGAATTCTTCAAGATATTGTAAGAGTGGAGGGAAGGTCAGAGATTTCTTCCGCCTTGCTGCTTCGAAGAGGAATTCTGTGTGTTGTAAGGAAAGGAAGAGGTTCAAAGGAACTTCGAGGCGTGTTCTTGGGGAGAAACTAGAGATAAGTTATTTACTTATTATAGTTTGTATAACTTTGATTTTTTATATGAATACCGAGTTTTGTTGTGTTTTCCCCATGAGATCTGAGTAGTTTTCTCTGTCTGTGAAATGATAATTTGAATTGGGGAAGCCATGAAAACGTTTAAGAATTTATGATGATCTTTTCACTTCGATCTTAATTTAATTTCAATCTAGTCAATTGATTTGTTAAAATATATTGAGTTCTACAACTAAAGTGAGGATTACATCCAAGATTTAGGGAGGTCAAAGCCTTTGGAAGTTGGGTGCAAATAAATAAGAAAATAATATTATCGGGCGTAGAATTGGACATTTTAGAGTGACAGAATAAAATCCCCAATTTGGTTCTATCGTTTGGGTGATGAAGTGTAGATGTTAGCCCTCAGGTGAGGGGAATGTAGGAGCTCCGAAGTGAGAGCCGGTCTCCACCCAGGCTAGCTGCATATTCAGTAAATAAGCGGAGG
>NW_018253985.1:0-9970 GCF_001263595.1 Phalaenopsis equestris | reverse complement strand
TTTATCCATTCACTATAATTTCTTGACAAGGAGAAGGATGCTTTCTTATATATTGAATATCACAATTAGAACCTCCTTAGTATCATTAGTTATTTAATAGTTATTTAATTTGCCTATTTATTTCAATTGTCTATTAGTGACTAGTAAGCAAATTATAATTCGTTGTTGTGATTAAAGTATTGCTTTTCTAAAATCTTAGTTCGTAGTTCTAAACCACACCCTGTGGGATTGATATCTAGGACTCCATTAGAGCCCTATATTACTTGAGCGATACGTATACTTGCGTTGATAAGTGTGACTTTACAATTATTGAATATTTATTACGTCCATATTTATCTTGTATTTTTAAGCATATATAAAGTCGCGATCATTAAGCATCCAGAAAGTGTTGGTCAGGTCAACAAATATTGCAACAAATTAACTTTCAAAATAAGGGTGATCTTATGAGACAACATGCAATGCTTAAGCTTCTAGGTGGTGAAAATTACAACTAGACCATGCTTCTCAATAGAATAATATTTTACCTCTATCGATATTAGACATCGAATCAAGTAATAGAGTGTGTTTTCCTTACCCTCGTCACTAACCTGAGCTAACAGGGCTCTGAGAGAGAAGTCTAAGGCTGTAGTATAAATTATCAAAGGTTTTCTCGGGTTTGGGGTTGCCAAAATAGGAGTTGTCGTTAAATACTGCTTAATATCCTCAAAGCCTCATTGGCATTTCTCTTCCCATACAAATTTGGAATCTTTTTAATTATTGTCAAGAACAGCTTAAACCTACTTGACAGATTTGATATAAAACATCTTAGGTATGCTAGTTTGCTATGAAGGAATTGCAGTTGTTCCAAAGTTTTGCGAGGCAACAATTCCAAGATTACTTTAATCTTATCTGGGTCAATCTAAATTCCTCGATGACAGACAACAAATCCTAGAAAATTTTTAAAGGTAACACTGAAGGCACACTTTAAGGGATTCATCTTAAGATTATACTGTCGTAGTCATTCAAACATGATCCTTAAATCATACAGGTGGTTTATTCACCGTTTGCTTCTGATGACCAAATCATCCACGTAGCACTCTACTTGGTTGTGGTTGAGGTCACCAAATATCTTTGTCATAGCTCGTTGATATGTAAGTCTGGCGTTCTTCAAACCAAATGGAATCACTGTGTGACAAAGGATTCCGAACGATGTTCTGAAAGCTGTAAGTGGTACGTCTTCTGTAGACATCTTAATCTGATTGTATCCTGATGATCTATCCATGAAAGAGAAAATCTCATGTGTTGATGTGATGTTCACTATTAACTCTGGTATCAATAACAAAAACTTATCCCTTGGACACGCCTTGTTTAAATCCCCCAAGTCAACACATACCTAAATTTGTCCAATTTTTCTCATAAATGACACAACATTGACTAACCATGTAAGGAATTGCTCCTTTCGCACCAAGTTAGCGTTTATTAATTTTTTTACCTCAGTAATGTCTTGTTGCTCTCTTTCGAGGCGCATTCTCCTGGGAGCTTGTTTTACTGGAGTTATACTCTCGTCTACTCCTTGCCTGTGAACTGCAACTTCTGGGGATAATGCTAGCATTTCATCATAACTCCAATCAAAGCAATCCTTAAATTCTAATAGTAACTTGATTAGATTTTTAGATTCTTCCTTGTTGAGTGGAGAACTTATGAAATTTGTTTGGGGCTGCTCCTCAATCTCGAGGTTAACCTCCTTCAGCTCATCAATTATTGACTTACTTTCCTCCTCAAACTCTGACGGAGTGTCATCTATCGAAGAGTCTTCAAAACTATCCTCCACATCAAGGCAATACTCTTCTAATTCACTAGTAACAACCATGCAAAATTCTGAATCATCGACTTGTCCTATCGTACCAAATCTGAGACCCTCTTTTGAGTTGAGAGTTTGACCTTTAAAATTCCATAATTTCTCAAAGAGGTGTAGTTTATCTTTTTTTCATTTTCTTAAGCACATAACTCTATTGAATTAATTTTTTAACACAAGGAGAAAATTAACCAAATGGTAATTCTATTAATTCATTAAAATCATTCTCTTCCAAATTTACATGAGTTTTAAAATTAGTAGTAAGAGAAGTATGGTGAAACTTGATCGGTTTTAAACCAACACCCTGGACTTCCTTGACCACTAAATTATCGATCTTTTGAGTGTGAATCGGAATAAGGTTCATGGCGTGCACGTAGTGGTTGATCCAATCATACATTGACTCATATTTTCTTTTTCCACTTCTTCTAATGAAATCTCGAACTATGATTTCTTCTATTTTATCATCATTATCTGTTCATATGATTCATCTTCATTAGAGCTCTCATCCATGTTGATGCTAATGGTCAGCTTTGTTCATCCAACAATCATGTTGGTTCCTCCTTGTGCACGTCTCCAACCTTGGTCTTAGATGCGTGCGCTAAAAGAACCTCCACCAACTCATTACAAAGAAGTGGTGGTAGATCGTTGAAGCGAAGTTTAATAATTTTGCTCTTGTAATCTCTTTGAATCTCCAATCTCATTTGACACAAACTCACGGGAAAAGACAATCTTCTTTGGAGAAGCGTAGTAGGAGATGTCTTCATAGATGCCTACTTCATGAACTGAAAATGACTGCAAGTCCCCTTTGATGTAATATTCTTGTCGCTCTTTAAAATACTTGATGCACTTGTGTAGCGATGATAGAACCTTGTTATGCTCATGAATTCATGGTTGACCAAGCAAAGCGTAAAATAAAGTTTTCGCGCCGATGAAATAGAATTTAGTGGTTGTTAATAGCTCTCCAACCTTTATTAGTAGTGAAATTGATCACGAAGCTCTCTCTCCCTTCAGATTGAATCCTCTTAGGATCATCTTATCGGTGGTAAGCTTCTGAGAATCAATATCCAATCATGCTAATGTCCGTAGACTCATCAATTTGAGTGATGCTCTTAGATCTACCAAAAGCTCAGGAGAGCACAAATGTGCTTATGTTGACAGAGATGTATAGTTGTTGGTTGTGATTGGTAGTACCAAGCAGTAAGTCTTCATCGGTGAGGGTCACCCCAGGTTGTTTCGTTAACAAACAAACTTCATCTAAGGATGTGCAGACCAATTGTGCTAAGCAAATTTCTGGATCAAGTAGGGTCATGATCAGAGATTCCTTGATCTCCTTTGACAAGATCAAAGTGTCATATATGCTTAGTTTGGTCGCAACCTATTAAAATGAGTTAGAATGTTATAATCCACTTTATAAATACCTCCAATTTTTACTTCGATATGTGTCTATTCTACTTGAGCAGGCGGAGGTGGTTCTTCTCAAGAGAATATTTGCTTTGCTTTGTCCATTGGAGCTATCCTTGTGGGTAGTACCTTCCCGCTCCTTAAATTAATTTCTGTAATTTCTTCTTCTTCAGATGTTGTAGTTGATTCTTCTAGTGTAATTTCTGAATCTAACGAGTCTAAATTGATTATTATCGGGGATCCTTGATACTCAAGGACTGACTCCTCACTCCCAGAACTGTGGTAACCAACGTCGTTGACAATTTCTTCATTCTCTTTGACATGTTCATCAGACTTACGTATAATTTGAGGATCACTTTGGGAATCAAGATCGCGGTTAGATTGGTCACCGTTAGTTACGTTATCACTAGAGACAGTTAAAACATAGCTTAAACCATAGTCATTATTATCAAAAGACCCCGGAAGATCAAAAAGATAGTCAGACATGGTCAATGGGTCGAGGAGTTTCTCCCCTGAATCTGAAACAACCAATCAAGCAGAGGCAGTCCCTATCCTACCCCTCGCACTAACGGTATTCATCTCATGCAAGGTTATGTTCTTATTCTCCTCTGGCTGCGACGGCTTTTTCATTGTGATCTCCATCTTCGGTCTGGCAGGTCGTACACTCTGAACGGCAGCTTGTGTTGACGCAGTCTGAATCTGAAAAAGTATCTTCTTGGATGATATGCTCTAAACTATGCTCCAACCATCTCCCTCTGAATACGACACTGTTGGGTTAATTGGCTCGATTGAAATTATATTCACAAAACCTCTTTCAGATTCTTTTAAATATTATTTATGGATTGTTATAATTCCTTGTTTGAGATTTCTCTTGAGCTAATCCTTAAAACTGAAGCATCCCTCTATGGTATGTCCAAGGAGTCTGTGGTATGGACAATAGCTAGGATGATCCTTCTAATCAACCTCTTCTAGCTTCTTTGGCTTTGCAATCTGAACTTAGATTTTTTCAGAAATTTGTAAACATCTTTGGCACAGCTTCATCCTTGAAAGAATACACCCTATTCATTGGTTCTGTAAATTTCAAACTCTGTCTACCATCTTTCTGGTACAGTCTTTTTTTAATAAGACTACGGTCTAAACTGGTCATACTATTGTTTCTGCTTATGCTGACAAAACTGTTCATGCTATGATCACTGTTGAGAACCTATTTAAGACTGATCACTCTAAATCTTCATTGGTTGCTTGACCTTATCAACTGGTTCTACTGTCCCAAATTTTTTTTCAAATATCTTGACTGTTCCAGACTTCTCATCCTTTTCCTGGGATTTCATGTGGTTAACCTCCTCATGTAAGCTGCTGGCCTTGATGAGTAACTTCTCCAATGATTTGATAGTGAGTCCCTTGAGCATAAAAGCCACTGGTTCATGGATGCTTTTGAGTAGAATCTCAATCACTTTATGTTCATGTATTTGAGGTTCACACTTCATGCTCAAGTTTCTCTATCTTAGGATATAGTCAACCAAGATCTCGTTAGGTTTCTGTCTTTCCTCCACTAGATCTTTTATGGTGACATGGTGTTGTGCTCCAACAAACCTCTTCACAAATAAGTGCTCCAACTTAGCAAATGTCTTCACTGACCCATTGGTCAGCTCAGCAAGCCAGTCAAATGCTATTCTTGATAAATTGCTAAGGAACTAGGAGAACAACAATGCTTCATTGCCTTGGTATTACAACAACTTGCTCTAAAGTAAGCCATATGCTGATGAGGATTTCTGGTTCTGTCAAAAGTCTTATAGTTTGGTGACACAAAGCCCTTAGGGTAAGTTCTGACATCAAATTCATTCGGGTAAGGTCTAACTTTTGAAATTGATGCACCTCCCTTAGACTGGCCTAAGGCTTCCCTCATTTGTTGTTCAATCATCAACTTGATGTCTTTTTCTGGTACCAAGCATTAGACTAAATCCTTCTTTTGCATTACATCCCTACTGGCAGATACGACCTCTCTTCTATCATCTTTTATGTGCACAACTTCAGGTTTATTGACCTTCAGTGAAACTAATTATAGTGACTGAGACTGCGCATGTACTATAGTCGTGGCGATCATAGTGGCAACCATCTCTTCCATTCTTTTCTCCATTCATGTAATTTGTTCATCTCCTAGTTTAATGGCCCTTTGCAAGTCATCTGCAGCATTCTCCTAAATAGAAAGTGGAGCATCATGCATGGATATAACAGCCCTAGTTTCAACAACATTAATCTTCATGAGGTCCTCATCGAGATACTTCGTGAAATCAAAATCTTCATCATCATGAACAACACCTAGGCCTTGCTCTTTAGCCAATTCTGTTATCTCAGATCAAAGCTTCTCTAGATTTTCTATGATTACTTTCTTTTGAATCATGAGCTCTAGAGGTTTCTTATGAACATCATCATGCTGCATGATGGACTTACTAATGGCGGTAAACAACCTCTGGCGCATCAGATCTATGCTTCATTACACAAAATTGCCTTACTAGCTCATCAAGAGGTACTAGGCCAACACCATTGAGTACCTATAATATCTTCATTGATGTTGATGGTTTAAGATGGAGCATCTTGAAAGAGGCATTGGTATGTGAAAGAGAAGTATGCTCCCCATGGCGCAGAACAATTACACTGATAACAGGTCTCTTCCCTTTATCCTTCTTTGGAAAGTTTTCATGAACGGTGGTGGGTAGTATCCTCGAACCCAAACGTGACTTAGCCGATTGACGTCCTACAAACTTCAGAGTAACAAGAATAGAATATGTAATGGTGGTAGTCTTATCAACACGGCTTCCCAGCCGGAATCTAACTAGAACATGAGATGGAGGCACTTCAATTGTTTTCTAGAACTGGTGGACATCTCACATCTTTGATATCCTTCAATATTTCTTTCTTCATCTGAGGTGAGATCCTGCATCACACTCACTTTAGAAAATCAACAACAGTACACCCCTCCTTGGTAGCTAGTCTTTTAAATAGTATAAACTTTGGTGATATGTGTGGGCTTCTCCCTCACCTTACTATGATCTTGTGGTGACGACAGAGCAGTGGCAATCTCATAATTGCTCTTATCCCCATTGGTATCCATTAATGGATGAAACCTACTTCCTCATAGGAGAGGAAAAATCTCATGAAATCCAAGTTCCTCCTGGTGACAAATCTGATCAACAAAGGCTCTTTCATAGCCTAGTCTATGGCGGCCCTCCAAATCATCTGGCTTCGATTTCTTCTTTGTGACTTAGTCGGCAGCTTAAACCCTGAACTGGAACTGACTTCAAATATTGACGCTGGAGTAGTGAACTCGTCGACTGAATCTTCTTTGATCAAAATTTCTTTTTCTTTAATAGATGGCATGGTAGGCACAGTGACAATGAATCCGACAACAGTAGGTGTGACGACTCTCGAGCGGTCGGATGTTGAGACAGTAGACTTAATGGGTGTCGGGATGGTAGCAATCTTCACCTTCTTGTAAGAAAGGAATTCCTTGTGATAATTCAAATCAAACTTAACAAAGGGCTCTTGAACTTTTGGACATGCAATCTTCACAATGACAAACGGAGCTTCCTAAGTACAACTTCAAACTCGTTGAATCCAGCTCCAAACTTGATTGTTGGTGCAGTGTTGCAGGCATCACGGATGGTGTGTAGGTTGCAGGAGAAATTCAGGTAGGGAACGCCACCATAGCAGCTTTAAAAAGAAGTTCCAAGGGTTAGTATTGGCCATCACATTGTAATTTTAGTGCGAACACAAAAAATTAACAACGGTCATTCTCTGGGCTAGCTACGTCCTTTCTTATCTTCATTTTCAAATTTATTGTTCAATAAAGAGTTTTGATAAAAAAATAAGCGAGGATAAAGAGACATAATGATTTAGCTTGATTTGTAAAATAGCAAACCAAACCTGAAAGATACTATAAATAGTGAAGTTTAGGCCCCAATGTAGAAACTGCTTCACAGCACACATCGTCGAGGCGAAACTAGTCCACCAACTCACCTATTGGGAGTCCAACCCCACACAAATGATTCATAAAAGACTCACCTATTCGAGCCTCTTTAGCAAGAGAGATTCATAAAAGACTCCTGAATCTCTCTGTTTAAATGAGATTAAATAGACGGTCTTGGAATCCAAAAGAGTTGACCGTACTTGTCAAAGAAAGAAATTGACAAAGCATGTCAATGACAGAAGGATAATCTAGTCCCTGAGGGACATGGCCACATTACCGATATATGAACACAACACATTTTAATCATAATAGAGAGTGAAACTAGTCCCCATCAGAGTCGCCAAAAAATTTTTGGTTGCCAAATTGGTAAGAAGATATTTGATTTAATATAATATATATTATTTTTTGAAAGTAATATTTTTATTTTGAAAATACGAGTCCGAACTGATCTCACATAAAAAAAATGTAAATAAAGGAGCACAACACTGCATATGATGCATCTACCCCAAGGAATAGACACCTCACTTGCTAAAGAGGCTCGAATAAATAAACTAAAGAATTCATAACATATGTTTTAGTCTGCAACACCATTTATGTTGACCGATGAATTTCCCTATCTAAAATAAAATATTCGATAGGGTTAATATAAATTTGTGTTGTTAAAGTTTCTTATAAGGGCAAGCCCCTATAATTAATCACATCTTAAATAACCAAGGCACATAAGAAAACTCTCAATTTAGATCAGAAAATATTGTCTTCAAGATTTTCAAAGGGTAGGACTTTTCAAAGATCAGACTAAGGAATATCAAATGGGAAAGCCTCAAGTTTAGAACATTGTTATGGAATCCAAAGTGTTATCACTGATCTTGAGGACAACCTCAATGACTTCCTAAGTTATGTTATGGTTTGGCATCAATTTCAAGAAGGAAATTATTAAGACTTTATCCTTCCAATTTTATTATTTAGGCTTACATTTGTAAGAAATAATTATACAAATACCTTGGAAGATATGAGGATTTATCAACCTTGGAATCCTAGAATGAGTTAAGACTTAATTTACACAACATGATTGTGCAAAAACCTAAGGATAAGGTGAGGATTTATGTTGCACTAGGGAAATGACCTTAAAATCATATGGCTTGTGGTTTAATTCTACGGAAGAGTTTGCTGTTGTAGATCCACTCATAGTTGTAGAATGTTTCCCTTGAAGTTAGCTCCAACCTCCTCGATGAAGTAGCAGTCCTAAATTCTAAAGGTTTAAAAGGTTTAAATGACAAGTAAATTCAATCAATATGGGGGGATTAAAGTTGATTAGAGTGACACCAATTAGGATCCCACAGTTTCCTCATTCTGGTACCACTATTTTCTTTTAATTTTACTTACCTTAAACAAGTTTTTAAGCTCATTTAAACAGGGGGGATCTCGTTAGAAACCATGGGTTAACTCATCCGAGTGACTTTTGTAAATTCAAAAGGACTTTTTATGTTTAATTATATTTTAAAGTATTTATGGTTACCTTTGAAGATGCTTAATTTAATTTTGAAAATTATTTAAATTTTTATTTTTGAAAAGTTTTCGTTTTATTAACCAAGCATGTGTGGTATGTTGAAGCAGTAGTGAATTGTAGTAAATGAAATGACAGAAAGTAAATAAAACTGTAAAGGCAAACCTGTCATCTTCTCGCTTCTCCTGCTAAAATGTTAGAACCGGGAACATATAAATAATTTTTGCAGGAAATCTAAATACATTGCAAGAACATAAAACAAGAAGACCAGTTGAAGGTGTATCTAACAAACCCTAAGTCATAACTAGGTCTTTCTCGAACAAAGTATGATAAGTTTAATTGTCCTTAAAAATATCCAAAAGTTTATAAAAGTGTTTGGAAACAAACCCTAGTAGCTTTCAGAACCCTTTGAAATAATTTGAGTTCATTTGATCTTATTTAATTGTTCAATTAATCATCCAAATTTAGATTTAGTTTTAATGAATTTATACAACCTTTGCTCAATGAACTTTGATGTTTTAATCAACTCTATGAGTGGAGTAACTATCATCTAATGTTTCATTTATGAATTATGTGGGTAGAGAACCTTAAGGGCAAAGTTGATCTATTAAGGAACTTAACCTTTTTAATTAAAGTCGGGCTAGTAGTGTTTCAAGGGCATTTAAATATAATTATGTTTCATTTCAATAACCTATTTAAACAAGTTAGATTAAACCTAGCTCACTACTAAGCCCCTAAAATTTTATGTGTAAATTTGCAGATTTATAACTTTAAGGATGTTAAATTAAGTGAGTTTAATTCTCATCAAATATTGTGTTATAATCCAACCATTAACTAGAGGTTTTAATTAGTGTATTATGATCTTTTGAAATTAGACCCCTCTCCTTAGGATCACTCAATTAGTTTAACTTTTAAATCACAATAATTAAAGAAATTACAACATTAACCTTCTGATAAATAGTGATGAATTGTTTTCTACCACTTAAACCCTTTATGTTTCAATCATCTAAAAGAGTTGATTATGAGCATTCATTACCTATTTACTCTTTTGGTTGATCCTAAATTTTAATTAAAGAATCATACCATTGTGCCCTTAGGGCTTCATAACTCGTCTAATATAACTTAAATGACTTTGAAATTGTTATGCTACCCCACTCATGGGTCAATTAAAATATGAGAGGAGAAAATGTGATTTTTTTTATTTTTTATTTAATTTATATATAATTATATTTGCTCAAAAAATAGGATTTATAATGTTAATTTA
>NW_018253984.1:0-2028 GCF_001263595.1 Phalaenopsis equestris | reverse complement strand
CCAAATCACTGCAAATGTTTATCAAATTGGTCTCATTTTACCCCAATTTCAATTCTAAGCTCAAATAAACTCTTGATGTAACCAATATAAATCAAATCCAAGCTCAATTATTCCATCATTTGAACTGAATTTTGATTTCGATCAAAACCCCAATTTTGGTCCCTTGACTTGGTTCCACCAAATTGAACCCATGGCCCATTCCATTTGTCACAATTTGTTTTGAAAAACCTTCATAACATCCCCATACATCAAAATTGACCTTCAATTGGCCTTGGTTAGGCCTCAATTTCATTTTATTTCAACCTAAGTCAAAAAAGCCCCAAATTTACCCCAAATTGATCATGACTCCAAACCTCACCAAATTGAGGGCCTTAGCCCCAAAATTTCCACTCCATTCCTTCAGGAAAAATCTTCACAAGATATTCCTTGATCATTTGAACCATTCAATTTGGACTTAGACCAAGGATATCCCAACCTAGGCTCATGTCTAGCCCAACATGCCAAAATTGCCCAAATTTCAAAAATCCTTCAAATTGACCCTCCAATTGAACTCAAAATCACTTCAACCCTTCACCAAAAATCTTCCTAACAATCATCTACACAATGCTGATCAATTAATTGGGTCAATTGACATGGCTAGCCTAGCCCAAACCCAAGTTTTGATCACTTTGACCCATGCACTAAAGGGGGCCTGCCCCATGCCCTAAAGGGGGCCTGACTATCCTAAACTCATCAAATTGATGACTCCACAACCGTGAATTGGACCCTAGTGACCAGCCTAAACCCTATGAAACCACCTAATCTAAGCAATGGACCAAAGGTCCCCTAAATCAAAGGATTTAATGCCATATTTGCTTAAGCCTTGGATATTTTTTTGTCAAAACAAAGCCTAAAATCATTAAGTTGTTGTGACATATTCCTCTGGCTCACCTGACCTCCCTAGCCACCTCCCCTGGCCAGACGCTCCCCTGCCCGGCCGACTAGTCTTGGGGCTGGAAAATGGCCAAACCAAGAGACACCCTCATGGGATTAAACCCAATTCAAACCTAGAGGCCACCTCATCCAAATTGAAGCTTAGAGGCTCTCTGCTCTCCACCTAGGCAGCACATTTCACCCCCCAATTGGCCATGGCAGAAAGCCTATGGCCACTTTTATAAAATGCTTCCTTCACGACCATCAAGGGAGAGCTAAAAATTCCTCTAAGAGACTTCCCCAAATTGATCCTAAAGCGTCTTTGAGACCTCCTTGGAGCAACTCAACCACCACATTTGCCCTGAATCCCCTTGTCGGAGCCCAATTTTTGATCTTAAAATGTTGTTAGAGACAGGATAAAGCTCTCCACACCTCCAAACTCAAATTAAAGTCACCCACACTTTCACCACATTGAGAGAAGCCAAAGCCCTTATTGACCTCATTTTTGCTTGAGGTTTAGTTTTTTTCCTCTTTATTAGCCTAAGGTCTAGCCATAGGACTTTTCCTGTTGACTATTCCCAGAAAACTAGACTTGGAACCCTCACCATTAGTAATTCTACCCTCTTCTTTACTCAACCTGGAGTTCCACATATTGCTCCCAACCTCTATGTACCTAGTAGGTGGGGACATTGTGGGGGAAACTCAAGATGAGTCAACCCTAGGATTGCTGGACCTTAGGGTTGACCTTGGGTGTGGGTTTGGAGCTAAGTCACTCACTACACTCATCTGCACTCACAATCACTCACAACCCTGAGCTTAAATTTCTAACCTAGATCCCTTGATCTTTTGGGATACTCATGTAGATGGTCTCCTCAATCTACTAGCCCTAGGGCTATGGTTTAGCTAAGACCACTATGTAGAGGACCCAAAATGGGGTTTCCTTTGGTCCATGGCTTATTGGTGATGATTGGTACCTCAACTCTACCAAAATACCCATCTTGGCCTTTTGCCCCTAAAACACCCCCAAATTACCAAAATACCCCTCTTTGGGTCAAAATTCCAAAAATTACCAGAAAATCCGAATAAATCCCCAATAATCCCAATTTCATTTCTCTC
>NW_018253983.1:0-403 GCF_001263595.1 Phalaenopsis equestris | reverse complement strand
GTGGGTTCTAGCTTCCCCTAGTTAGAGCTTCTTGGAACGCACCTATCATTTGTTCCCTCATTTCTAGTATCAAATGTTCCTTCATCTCCTTTACCCGCGACTATAAAATTTTTCTTATGCTGTCCACATCTACTGCTTGGCTCCGTGCTTCTTGAACGATCGCTTTACCCTTGCGTTGTGCTCCCCTTCTTATTGTTGTCATGATTCCAGGCTCACCGTACCTTTAAAAATATTGAATCCAAAAATATTTGAGGATCACACACAAGAAATAGAGCGTATATGAGAAAGAAGTTGCACAAGGAGAGATGAACAGTAAAAATAGGAGTGCATAAAGTCTTTTCCTCAAGAAATAATCTCCTATTTTTAGGTATAGGAGATACATTTAATACATAATTACCTTTAG
>NW_018253982.1:21986-23003 GCF_001263595.1 Phalaenopsis equestris | reverse complement strand
TAGAGAGAGGACCACAAAGTAGAGATCTTAAGAGATAGAGGAAGGGACGAACAAATGAGGGAGTGAGAGAATAGGGAGTAGATGGAGAGAGTCAAAAGAGAGTGAGAGAGAGTGAGAGGGAGATAGAATGTAAGGCTAAGCAAGATAGGATAGAAAAAAGGGCTCGGTAAAAATTTAAAAAATTTGTAAAGTGAATATGGGAGAGGTGTCCAACTAAAGGGAGGGAGAGTAGGTGAGTGGCAAAGCAAGTGTGTGTGTGTGTGTGAGAGAGAGAGAGAGAGAGAGAGAGAGAGAGATAGAGTGCAAAGGGAAAAGATAACGCTTGCAACCAAGAGATGTAAACAGAGAAGTAAGGAAGTGAGAAAGATATAGAATGAGTGAGAGACAGTGCAGAGGGAAAGGATAACGCTTGCAACCAAGAGATGTAAATAGAGAAAGAGAGAGTGAGAGAGAGGGAGAGAGGGAGACAGAGCATTAAAATTAGTGAGAGAGAGTTGAAGATAATGAGAGAGAGCAAGAGAGGAAAGAAGAGATAGTAGGAAAAGGGAAAGGGAGATGTAGGGAGATAAAGAGAGGGATAGATCAAGAAAGAGAAAGAGATAGTTAGAGGGAGAATAAAGAGAGGTTTGGGAGATAAAAAGAGAGATAAAGTAACTAAGAAAGAAAGATTGAGAGAATGATGGATATAAGGGAGGGAGAGTTATAGTGAACAAGAGAGGTAGAGAAAGAAAGAGTTAAATTGAGGAAGAGAGAGGGAGATACAGACCACTGGGAAAAGATAGGAAGCAAAAAAAGAGAGAGTTAAAGAAAGGGTTGGAGGGAAAGAAAGAGAAGAATGATTAAAGATAATTTTTGAGAGGTTTTGGAGGTGTGTATGGAGTTAGAGTGGGGTAGGGATAGAGAGATAGAGAAAGAGGGAGTGGTGGGAGTGGGGAGAGAGAGATAGAGCAAGAAGTGAAATTGATAGAGAGCAAGTGACAAGAATGAGAGAAAAGAGCAAGAGAGATATTCAAAGAG
>NW_018253982.1:20240-21022 GCF_001263595.1 Phalaenopsis equestris | reverse complement strand
AAGAAGAAAATGGAGGGGGGAGGAATGGATGGGAGAGAAAGTTAGAGAATGGAAGAGGGAGGGTGAGATAGAAAGAGAAAGTGATAAAGGGAGAGAGGAGAGAAAGAGAAAGAAATAAATAGAGTGAATGAGGATTATATAGATGGTGAAAGAGAAAGTGAAGGTGGGAGGGAGGATGAGAGAGAGTAGAGAGAAGAGAGAAATCAAGAGAGGGAGGGGGAGGAGATTTAGAGAGCGAGAAGAGAGAGGTGTGAGAGCAAGAGTGATATTATAGAGAGAGCAGGCGAGAGCGAGGGAGAGAGAGAGATGAAGAGAAAAAGAGGGGGAGAGGGAAGAGGGGGGAATAAGAATATGAGTGAGAGTAAAAGAAAGAGAGAGAGAGAGAGGGGGAGGGAGATCAAGTAAGAAAGAAGGAAGGAGGAGAGAGATATAAGGGAAAAGGGGAGGAAAGCAAGAGGATAGATACAAAAAGAGTGAGAGAGGGAGGGACAGAGGTAGAATGAGATAGAGGGAAAGAAGGAGAGAGAGATCACATGCAAGAAAGAGGGAGAGCACAAAATAGAGTGAGAGAAAGGATGGGTCGAAAGAGAGAATATAAAAAGAGAGAGCGAGAGAGATGAAAGGAGAGAGGGTGTGAGAGAGAGCGAGAAAGAGAAGGAGAGTCAAAGAGGAAAGGATGGAAGGAGAGAGATGGAGGGAGTGAAGGAGAGATGGAAGGCGTGAGTGAGGAAAAAGCACAAAGACAGAGAAAGAGAGAGGGAGACAATGGGCAAGAGAGAGAG
>NW_018253982.1:14141-16034 GCF_001263595.1 Phalaenopsis equestris | reverse complement strand
AGTGAATAGAGGGAGAAAAAAGAAGAGAGTGAGAGAAAGGGAGAAAAAAATGGGAGAGAGACGGAAGGATGGAGTGGGAGTGTAAGATTGAGGAAGGGTGAGAGGAAGAGAGAGGGAAAAAGACAAAGGAGTGAGAGAATAGAGGGAGCAAAGAAAAAGAGATCTCAGTAGAGTGTGACATAAATAGAGAGATATGAAGGGAGAAGAGAAACTATAGAGAGAGAAAGAGCAAGAGAGTGAGGGAGAGAGAATGAGAGAGGGTGAGAAAGGGATAGTGGGAGGGAGAGGGAAGAGAGTGAGAAGAAATAGAGTGTAAGAGTGAGAGAGAGAGAGTGCAAGAGAGAGAGATAGAGAAAGGGATTGAGAGCAAGATAAGGTATGGGTGTGTGTGATAGAGGGAAAGTGAGTGAGTGTGAAAGAAAGGGAGGGAGTAAGGTAGAGAGAGCAAGAGAGAGGGAGAGAGCATAATAGGGAGGGTGAGAGAGAGAGAGAGATCAAGAAGGAGGGAGGGAGGAGTGAGAGAGAGTGTGTGTGAGAGAATGAGTAAAAAAAGATGGAGGGGAAGAGAGAAAGGGGTGAAAGGGTGAGAAAGATGTATAGAGGATGATGGGAGAGAAAGTGTGTGTGTGCAAAGAAAGAGAGAGAGAGAGAGGATGAGAGTAAACTAAAGAGAGGGTAGGAATGGGAGGTAGAAAGAGTGGGAGAGAGAGAGGTAGTGAGAGAGTAGAGAGGGGGAAAGAGAGAGGGAGAAAGAGAGAAGGAGTGAAGTAAGAGAGAGTGAGTGAGAAAAGAAATAAAGATGGGAAGATAGATTTTAAAAGAAACAGAGGGCAAGAAAGGGAATAGATAGAAAAGAGAGTTAGAGAGAGAGAGAGAGAGGAGATAAAGGGAGAATGGGCAAGAGAGAGAGAGTGGGAAAAGGATGGAAACAAGAGTAAGAGAGAGGGAAGAGAGAAAGGTAAGAGAGAGAGGAAGAGAAGGAAGTGAGAGAGTAAAAAGCATTAGGAGAGAATGAGAGTTGGGGAAAGAGAAAGAATGGAAAGATGAAAATGAATGATAAAAGCGAGATATAGAGAAAGAAGAGAGATATGGAATTTAAAAAATAGCAAGAGAAGGAGAGAGAAGAATGAAAAGTAAGTGAGAGTGAGAGATAAGGAAAGAGAGAGTAAGACATACTAAAAGATGAAGAGAGATAGAGAAAGAGGGAATGAGAGGGAGAAGAATTGCAAGGTTAAGGAGAGAGAGATCGAAAGAGGAATAGATAGTGATGGGGAGGGGAGAGAGCAAGTGGCAGAATGAAGTGAGGATAGGATGGAGGGAGGGAGATATAGAAATTGAGAGATAGTTGGAAATGAGAGGAAGAGAGAAAGCAAGGAGGATGGAGAAATTGGCATAGAGATAAAGAATAGAAAAAAAAAGGGTAGAAAGATTAAAGGAGAGAAACAAGATAGTGGGAGAGAGCGAGAAAGTGAGCGTAAGAGCTAGAGATTGTGATAGAGCGAGAGTGAAAATCACTAGAAAGATAGGATGAGAAGTGAGAGAGAGACAGAGGGAGAAGAATGGGAGTGTGGGACGAAGGGTGGGAGGGAGGGAGAGAGAAGACGAGAACATAGAGCAAGAAGGTTAGAAGGTGGAGCGACACCATGAAAAAGATAGAGCAAGAGGGATAGAAGGGGGAGTGTTACAGAGAGAGTAAGAGAGATGAGAGATAGAGTGAGAGAGTGAGAGAAGGAAATAAAGTTAGTGGGAGTGAGAGATATAAAGAGAAGATAGAAGGAGAAAGGAGAAATGATACCTAAAAGAGAAGAGAGAGTGGAGAGAATAGAGAGATATGTAAGGAAGGATAGAGGATGGAGGGGGAGAAAGAATGAGAGATATGGGAGAGAGTGTGAG
>NW_018253982.1:12599-13313 GCF_001263595.1 Phalaenopsis equestris | reverse complement strand
AGATTTTGAAAGGAGAAAGAATTGAGAGAGAGAGAGAGAGAGGTAAATATATAGAGATAGGAGAGAGATGAGAGAGTAGGGAGAGAGTGAGTACAAAGAGTAGGAGAAAGAGGGAAAGATAAAGAAGAGATTGAATAGAAAGAGGGAGATGAAAGGCTAAGCGAGAGAGGGGGAGAGTCAGCGAGTGATCGAGAAGGTTGAAGAGGTAAAGGGGAAGGAGGGAGGGAAGGAGAGGGCACAAGAGAGTGAGAGTGAGATGTAGATAATGAGAGAAGAGCTCGAGAGAGTTAGAGCAAGAAAAAGAGACAAAGAAACAGGGAGAGAGAGAGAGATAGAAATAGAGGGAGAGAGAAAAGGATAGTGTAAGAGAATTAGAGCATGGTGATAGAGAATAAGCTTGAGAGAGAGGTGAAAAGGGATGGAGTGAGGGAGATTGAGACAGAGAGAGGGAGTGAGAGAAGGAGGAAGGGAGAGTGAAGAAAGTAAGATAAAAAGAGAGAAAACTATTAATAGTGATAAGAGAGACAGCAGGAAAGAATAGAAGAAAGAGTGAGAGAGATAGATTGAGAAAGCAAGTGAAAGAGACAAAAAGAACAATGGGGAGAGAGGGAGAAAAAGGGAGTGTGATATATCGAGAGGTAGGGCAGAGATGGTGAGAGTGAGGGATAGAGAGAGAATAAGATACGTATGGAGAGGAAGAAACGAGACGGAGGG
>NW_018253982.1:9793-11645 GCF_001263595.1 Phalaenopsis equestris | reverse complement strand
GAGAGAGAGATTAAAGGTAAAGAGTGGGGGAGAGATAGAGGGAGGGAAAAGAATGAGAGAGATATGTAGAGAGGTAAGGCAGAGAGGTAAAAGAGAAAGCGATAGAAAGAGTATGATAAGTGTTGAAAAAGAAAAGAGAGGAAGGGTTAGACAGAATGAAGGAGAGAGTGGGAGAGAGGGCGAGAAAGAGAGAGATAAGGAGAAAAGACAAAGCAAATGACAGAGAGTGAGAGAGAGAAAGAAGATAAAGTGAGGGAGATGATACGAGAGGGATAGAGCAAGAGAGAGGTAAAAGAGAGGGAGGGAGGGAGAGTTAGATAACGAGATAAAGGAATTGAAGGATGGAGGGAGAGTGGGATTGTGGGAGGGAGGGAGGGAGAATGAGATAAACAGATAAAGGAATTGAAGGAGGGAGGGAGGGTGAAGCGAGTTAGTGAAGGCGAGAGAATGTGAAAGAGATAGAAAGAACAAGCAAGTGAGAGAAATTGAGATAGGGAGTTTGAGAGACGGAGAGAGAGATGAGAGAAGTAAAGAGTTGGGGATAGATAAAACGAGGGAAAAAAAGAGAGAGTATGTAGAGGCAAGGCAGAGATGAGAAAATAGAAAGGTGCATATAGATAAAAAAGAGGTAAGATCAGCCAGAATGAAAGAGAGTGGGAGAGAGAGAGTGAGCTAGGGAGGGAGGGAGGGAGAGAGTGTAAGTAAGGGAGTGAGAGACAAGAGAAGGATGCAGAGTGGTAGGGAGAGTGGGAAAGATTGACGTAAGACAGAGAGAGAGAGATAGGTGAGATTGGAAGAGAGGGGTGTCGAAGAGATGAAAGATAGCAAAAGCAACTAAGGGAGAGCCAGTGAGTGAGAGCGAGCAGTGGAATTAGAGAAGGAGAGATAGAGAGGAGACAAGTGAAGGAAAAAGATAGATGGAATAGAGCTAGAAAGAGTAAGAAAAAGGAGAGAATGAGAGAGAAAGAGAGTTAAAAAAGAGAGAGAAGAAAGAATGAAAGAGGTTGAGAGGAAAAGAGAGAGAGAAAATGTATGAGAGGTCATAGGGAGAGCAAAGAATGAAGGGAGAGAGAAATAGAGAGAGGAAAGAAGAGAGGGAGAGAGGGAGGGGGAGAAAAAGGAGAGAAAAAGGGATGTAGGGAGGGAGGGTTTGAGGGTTGGAATGAGAGAGATAGAGAAAGAGTCAGAGAGTGGGAGAGAAGGCATAAAATTGAGAGATAGAATAAAAAGCGAGTGACAGAGAGTGAGAGAGTCATAGAGAGTGAGAGAGATGATAAGAGACAGATGGAGCAAGAGTGACGTAACAAGAGAGGAAGGGAGGGAGAGTGGGATAAAGAGATAAAGGATGTAAAGGAGGGAGGGTGATTGAGACAGAGAGACTAGGAATGAGGGAGGGAGGGAAGGAGTTAAAGAAGATAGATATATGAGAGAAAGCGAGAGGGATAGAGGAGGACTGAGAGAGAGATATAGGGAGGAAAAGAGAGAGAGGGAAAGAGAATAAAAGGGTGAGCGGGTGAGAAGAAGAGAGAGAGTTAGAGAATAGAGAGACAGGGTGAGAGAGATTGAAAGAGAGCAGGAGAGATAACGAGAGAAAAAGTGGAAGTGAGAGAGAGAATGGTTTGAAGAAGATAAAGAGAGTAGAGAAAGGAGGGTGAGGAAAATAAAAAAAGGAAAAAAAGATAAGGAGGGGGAGAAAGTGAGACGTAGGTAGGGAGTTTTTGAGGTATGAAAGAGAGATAGGGAGTGGAAAAGGGAGCAAGCGAGTGAGAGAGAAAGTTGATAGAGTAAGAAAGAAAATAAGAGGGAGAGAATGATAGAGAGAAAGAGCAAGCGAGAGAGGTAAATAGTGAGG
>NW_018253982.1:6728-9455 GCF_001263595.1 Phalaenopsis equestris | reverse complement strand
GAGAGTGGGTGTGTGAGTGAGGGAGAGAGAGGTGAATAATGGCTTAAGACATAGAGAGATAGGTAGAGAGTGCGAGAGAGAGAGGTGGGAGAGATGAGAGAAAGTGATAGAGAGCGAGGAAGAGTAAGTGAGAGAGAGAGAGAGAGAGAGAGAGAGAGAGAGAGCAAGAAATGGAGTAAAAGTAAATGAAAAAGAGAGAAAGGATAGGAGATAGGGAGAGACTTTAGAAGAAAGGGAGACAGATATAGCAATAAGGTGTGAGAGAGAGCAAGGAAGAGGGCGATAAGAGGCTGAGAGTGAAAGGCTCTGGGAGATTAGTAGGCCAAGTGGGGGAGTGAGGTAGGGAGAGATAAAGAGACGAGAATGAGAGAGAGATAGAGGGAGAGTGAGAAAGAGAGAATGAGAAAGAGAGGGAGAGAAAGAGGGAGAATTAGAGGAGAGAGAAGAGAGAGCGGGAGAGTTAGAGTGAAAGAGTGGGAGGGAGAGACAAATAAGGGTTTAAGAGAAGAAAGTGAGGGAAATAAAGAGAAGAAGGGAGATCGAGAGGGAGAGAAGGAGGGACGTTGGGTGGGAGTTTTTGAGGGTTAGAATGGGGGAGAGATATAGAGAGATAGAGAGTGAGAGAGAAAGAATATTGAGTGAGAATGATAATAAGAGAGAGATAGAGAGAGAATAAGAGTGTTAGAGAGGGATAGGGGAGAGAGAGACGATGAGAGTGAGTAAAGGGGAGAAAACAAATAAATTCAAAGAATGAAAAGATAGAGAGAAAGAGGGGTGTGAGTGAAAGAGAGTGGGACTACAAAAGATAGATAGAGATACCTAGGAGTGATGGCGAGAAGAGAGAGACCAAGAGAGAGAGTAAGAGAGAGGGAGAGGCAGGGAAATAGAAAGAAACATTAACAAAGACAATAGAGAATAGAGATAAGAGAGATAGGGAGAGGGAGGGATAAAGAGGTAAAGAGAGCGAAGGAGGGAAAGGGGGATGAAGATAGGAAGGGAGAGAGAGAAGGATCAAGATAGAGTCATGAGACATGGGGGGAGAGGGAGAGAAAGGACTAAAGTGACAAAATTAGAAAGAAGGAAAGGAGGGCAGAAGAGAGAGAAAGAGAGTGAGAGATGGAATAGGAAAGAGATTGAGAGAGAAAGAAAGTAAAAGAGCTAAATGAAAGGGGAGAGATAGAGAGTGATAGTGTGGAAGAGAGAGCTGAGTAGAAAGAGAAGAGATAGAGAGAACAATGGAGACAAAGTTGGAGAGGGAGAGGGATGGAGTGAAAGATAGAGATAGAGAGTGCAAAAGAGGAATGGCGAAAGTGAGAGAGAGAGAGGGATTGAGTTAAAGAGAGAGAGAGTGTGCAAGTGATGTTATGGAGAACGTGAGAGAGATAAAGTGAGAGGGGGAGTAAAAAAAGGAAGGTAGACAAAGTGACAGAGATTAAGAGAGGGAGAGAGAGGGTGAGGGAGTGAAAAAAAAGAGAGAAAAAGATCATTGAGAGTAAGAGATTGATATAAATAGTGAGAGCAAGAGAAAAGAGGCCAAAAGAGTGAATGAGAGAGAAGCAAAATAAACTAAAAGAAAGGGGGATAGAAAACATGAAGAGTGAGAGTAAGAGCTTAGAGAAATAAAGGGAGTGAGAGAAGAGAGAGAAGCAAGAGAAGATTCAGAGAGTAGAGTCTCAAAAAAACATAATGTGAGAGAAAGGGAGAGAGAAGAAGGGAAAGGGAGAGAAGGAGGGATGGAGATAATAGAGCTTGAAGTGGGATAAAGAAGAGTGAAAAAGGAGAACAAAAAGAGAGAGAAAGAGAAGAGAAAGAGATAAAGAAAAGCGAAAGAAGGTATGGAGTAGAAGATAGAGTGAGTAAAAAGAAGAGAGTACGAGAGATGGAGAAAAAAATGGAGAGAGAGGGAGTGTGAGATTGAGGAAGAGAGAGAGAAGGAGAAAGAGGAAGGAGCGAGAGAATAAAGAAAAAGAGAGATCTCACCAGAGAGAGAAAAAATATAGAGATATGGAGGGAGAAAGGAAAGATATAGAGAGAAAGAGAGCAAGAGAGTGAGGAAGCGAGAGTGAGAGAGGGTGAGAATTGGATAGTGGGAGGAGAAGTGTTAGAAGAAATAGAGCGTAAGTGCGAGAGAAGGAGAGAGAGAATAGGATTGAAACCAAGATAGGCCAAGAGAGGGAGAGATAGAGAAAGGGATTGAGAAGTAGAAAAGCAGGAGTGTGTGTGTGAGAGAGAGTGACTGAGGAAGTGAGATAGATATGGAATGAGTGACAGAGAGTGCAGGGGGAAAGGATAATGCAAGCAACCAAGAGAGATAGGGAGAGAGAGATGAATATAATAGAGAGAGAGAATGAGCGAGAGTGAGATAATGAAGAAAGAAGAGATAGTATGTAAAGAGAAAGGGAGGAGTTAGGAGAGAGAGTGTTTGATAGAGCCAAAAAGAGAGAGAGGAAGTGAGAGGGAGAAAATAGAGAGAATAGAGCGAGCAAAAGAGATATAGAGTAAGTAAGAAAGAATGATTGAGAGAATGAAGGAGATAAGGGAGGGAGAGTTAGAGTAAACAAGAGAGGGAGAAGGAGAGATAGTTAAAGAGAGGATGAGAGGGGCAGATAGAAACGAATGAGTAAAGAAGATAGGAAGCAAAGAGAGAGTTAAAGAGAAGGTGAGATGGGAAGAGAGAGAAGAATGAATAAAGATAGGAAGTGAAGAAAGGAAGAAAGGGAGAGAGGT
>NW_018253982.1:5549-6670 GCF_001263595.1 Phalaenopsis equestris | reverse complement strand
GGAAGAGAGAGATAGAGCAAGAAGTGAAATTGAGAGAGAGCGAGTGACAGAGAATGAGAGAAGAGAGTAAGAGTGTTAATAAAAGAGAGGGAGAGAGAGAGGATAAGAGAGCAAGATAGACAGAGAGGGAGCGATAAAGTGAGAGGGAGAGTAATGAGCTAGAAGAGGGAGAAAGATAAAGAGAGGGAGAATTAGAATGAGATAGAGAAAAAGAAAAAGAGAGCATGAGAGATATATAGAAATAGATAGATCGAATATAAAAGAGGGAGAAAGGAATCGATAGAGATAGAGGGATAGAGAGAGGGGGAGAGAGAGGGAGAGGGAGAGGGAGTGAGAGGGAGACAGAGGGAGAGGGAGGGGAGAGAAAGAGAGGGAGACAGAGATATATATAGAGTTGTGGAGTAATAGACCTAGAGAATTTGAGAGATAAATTGAGAAAGAGTGGAGTAAGAGTGGGAGGGATAGAGAGAAAATGATAGCTAGAGGTAGATGAGAGAGAGAGGAGCAAGAGTGAGAGAAATAAGGAGAAAGTGAAGGAGACAGAGGGAATATAAACATAAAAAGATAGAAAGAAAAAGGGAGAGAAGGACAAAGAGTGAGAGAAGAAGAGCGAGGGGAAAGAGAGAGAGGAAAAGGACAAGAATGAGACTTAGAGAGATAGAGGAGAGAGGGAGGGCGAGAAAGTGGGAGAAAGGTATAAATAAGGAAAAGAAAGGATGGGGGAGAGGCAGAGAGTGCAAAATTGACAAGGAGAAGGGGTTATGGAGAGTGGGAGTGAAAGATTGAGAAAGAGAATGATAGTTTTTGAGACAGGGAAACAAGGAGCAAAGAAGAAAGACGAAAAGAGAGTGTAAGCATAAAATGGAGAGAAGACAGTGAGCCGACTGGGGATAGAGAGAAAGAAAGTAAAACAGCAAGAGAAAGGAGAGATAAAAAAGTGTTGGAGAGTGAATAAGAGTTATAGGGAGAGAGCGACCAAGAGAGAAGGGAGAAGGAAATTGAGGAGAGAGGGAGGGATGAGAGAGAAAGTGAGAATGGAGAGGGAGGGTGAGGTAGATAAAAAATGTGTGTGTGAGAGAGAGAGGAGAGAAAGAGAAATAAAGAAAGATTGCAGAGAGGTT
>NW_018253982.1:4177-4610 GCF_001263595.1 Phalaenopsis equestris | reverse complement strand
AGGGATAGAAGGGGAAAGAGATTGAGTGAGAGAGAGAAAGGAAGGGAGGGAGAGAACAAGAGGGAGAGATAATAAAATGGTTAGAAGTGGGGGAGGGAGAGGGATAGGGAGTGGGGGGAAGAGAGAGTGAGTGAGAGAGGGAGAGTGTAAGAGAGGGTGAAGGAGAGTGAGAGAGAGAATAAAGAAAGAAGAGAAAAGGGAAGAGGGAGGAGAGAGAGGTATGAAGGGAGGGAAGGATGGATAAATATAGAGAGAGGAGAGAGAGAGAGAGGAGCTAGATGGAGTGAAGGGGAGATTAAGAAGGTGAGAGAGGTAAAGAGAGAGAAGAGAGATTGTTTGAGAAAGAGGGAAATAGTAAGAGAGAGATAGAAGAAAGGAGGAGGAGAGAAGTAGGGAAGAAGAGGGAGGTGGGCAAGAGTAGATAGAGAGAGTT
>NW_018253982.1:1307-3390 GCF_001263595.1 Phalaenopsis equestris | reverse complement strand
TATTTCTCTCATTCTCTCTCTTATTATTGCTCCCTCTCTTTTATCTTTCTCGCCCCCCTCTATCTCTCTCTATTTATCATTCTCTTGCTCTTTTTTCTATCACTCTTACTTCCCTCTCTTTCTTTGTTTATTCTTTCTCTTGCTTTATCGCTCACTCTCTTTTCTCACCTTTCACTCTATTATTGTATTGCTTTCTTCTCTCCCTCTTCTTATCTCTCTCACTATTTCTCACTTTCTCTTACGCTTCTTTCTCGTACTTTTTCCCTCCCTATTTGACTCCCTCTCTCTCTCTCTCACACACACACATCTTTATCTCTCTTTCTCACACACACTCTCTCACTCTCTTCCCTCACTCTCTCTTTTGTATTTATCTCTTGTTCTATCTTTCTTGCCCCTCTCCCTCACTCAAGATAGAGAATATTGAGAGAGTGTGTGGGATGTAGAAGGGTTGAGATAAAGAATAATGAGAGAGAGAGGGTGTGATGGAGAGAGATAGAGAATGGACAGAGAGAGAAGAGAGAGAAAGAGAGAGAAAGAGTGAGTAAATGGAGAGTTAGATAGAGATTCATTGACAAAGAGAAAGAGTGAGTGAATAGGGATTGGTCGTGGAGTGAGAGAGCGGGAGTGAGAAATTGAAAGATAGAGCATGAGAGAGAAGTAGAAAGAGAAAACAGAGATAAAGAGGGAGAGGGAGTGAAAAATGGAGAGGGAGAGAGAAGGAGGGAGGGATATCAAGAAAGGAAGAGACGGAAAGACAGAGATGGGGAGAAAGTGTGGGTGTGAGAGAGGGAACAAAAGATAGAAAGAGATAGAGTGAGTGAGAGTGCCAGAGCAATAGAGAGTGAGAGAGATGGAGGGAGAGGGAGAGAGTGGGAATGGGTAGGGTGTGAGAGAGAGAGCAATAAGGAGAAGGAAATATAGTGAGAGAGTGAGGGAGTATATATAGTGGGAGAGAGTGTTAAGGAAAGAGAGGGAGAGAGAGTGAGAATGAGCGCAAAAAGAGAAAGTGAGAGATTGAGAAAAAAGAGTAAGGAAGGAGAGATTGAGAAAGGGGGATAGAGTTAATGATATGGAGAGAGTGACGAGCTAGAGAGAGGGATAGAAAAGAGCAACAGAGAGATAGAGAGAGTGAGAGGTAAGATAGGGAGGAGAGAGAGAAAGCGAGAGTGAGAAAGATAGGGAGAGTGGAATAGAGCTAGAGATGGAAAGCAGAGAAAATGAAGATTGAGCTAGAATAGGAGGAAGAAATAGTGAGAGAGATGAGACAGAGAAAGAGAGAGAGAGCTGGAGAAAGTGAGAAAGAAATAGTGAGAGAGAAGCGAGAGGGAGTGAGAGGGTGGTAAAACTAGTGGGGGAGTGATATTATAAAGTGAGCAGGCGAGAGCGAGGGAGAGATAGAGATGAAGAGAAAGTGAGAGGGAGAGGGAAGAGGGGGGAATAAGAATGTGAGTGAGAGTAAAAGAAAAAGGGAGAGAGTGAGGGGGAGGGAGATCAAGCAAGAAAGGAGGAGAGAGATATAAGGGACAAAGGGGAGGAAAGCAAGAGGATAGATACAAAAAGATTGAGAGAGGGAGGGACAGAGATAGAATGAGATAAAGGGAAAGAAGGAGAGAGAGATCACGTGCAAGAAAGAGGGAGAGCACAAAACAAAGTGAGAGAAAGGATGGGTCGAATGAGAGAATATGAAAAGAGAGAGCGAGAGAGACGAAAGGAGAGAGGGGTGTGAGAGAGAGCGAGAGAGAAGGACAGTTAAAGAGGAAAGGACAGATGGAGAGAGATGGAGGGAGTGAAGGAGAGATGGAAGGCGTGAGTGAGGGAAAAGCAGAAAGACAGAGAGAAAGAGAGAGAGAGACAATGGGCAAGAGAGAGAGAGAGCAAGAGAAGAGAGAAAGGGAGAAATGGGGAGAGCAGAGATATGCTGAGATAGAAGAAGAGAGAGAGACATATAGATGAGAAATAGACAAAGGAATAGAGAGCAAGAGATTGATGGGAGAGCTAGAAAAATGAGAGAAGATAGAGACAAACTAGAGTGTGTGATAGTGGGAGAGAGAGAGGTTAAAGATAAAGTGACAAAGGGGAGAGA
>NW_018253982.1:0-692 GCF_001263595.1 Phalaenopsis equestris | reverse complement strand
AAGAGAATAAAGAGAGAAGAGACAAAAGGGAAGAGAGAGAGTGGTATTAAGGGAGGGAAAGAGGGATAAACACAGAGAGAAGAGAGAGAGAAAGGAGCTGGAGAGAGGGAAGGAGAGATAAAGAAGGCGAAAGAGGTGAAGAGAGAGAAGAGAAATAGAGAGAGGAGAGATTGTGTGAGAAAGAGGGAGAGAGTAAGAGAGAGTGTGAAGAAAGGAGGGAGGAGATAAGTAGGAAAGATGCGGGAGGTGAGCAAGAGTTAGGTAGAGAGAGTGGCAGAGAGAGAAAGAAAAGAGGAAGCATGAGAATAGCGAAAGAGCATGCATGAGAGAATGAAATACAAAGAGAGTTGAAGGGAGGGAGTGGTGTAGAGCATGAGAGAGAGAATATGAAGGAGAGAATAGCAGAGAGGGAGAGAGTCAAAGTGAGAGAGACAGGCCAAGAGAGAAGGAGAGAGCGGGAGATAGTAGAAGAGAGGGAGCGATAAAAGAGGAGAGAGAGATGAGAGAAAGAAAAGGGGAAGCTTGAGAATAGAGAGATAGCAGGCAAGAGTAAGAATGAAATACGAAGACATGAAGGTAGGGAGAGGCATAGAGCGTGAGAGAGAGAATATGACAGGGAGTAAAGTAGAGAGGGAGAGTCAAAGTGAGTGGGAAAGCAAGGATAATGTTAGAGAGAAAGCAAATAGATAGAA
>NW_018253981.1:0-2942 GCF_001263595.1 Phalaenopsis equestris | reverse complement strand
GTTTTCAATTCTTATAGCTTCCCACTCTAAAAATTCTTCTAGAATTGGAATTTTAAAATGGAGAAAGTTTGTCAGTTTTGATACACAAAAGTTACATAATTGAGTTCTTGTGAAGATGAGGATAATCAAAGAACGGGGATTTATGAATCAAGGATTTAATACACTGAATACTCGAGTGGAAAAAAAATACTGTGTAGAGATATTGTGAAGTGATTTGCAACACTACTGCCATCATAGTTGACTCTCTGTGGTGAATGAGTTTTATGGAAATCTTCATGGAATCAACCAAGAAATTGTCTATGTGCAAGGTAGCTTCGTGCAATTCACTCCTTCAAGAATAAACAAGATGTTTATGATTGAAAATGTTCCTATTTTCTATTACGCATATTTAACTCCTACGAGAGATAATATGAATGAACTCTATCGATACCTTACAGATGAAGATGCAAATTGGGAGTTGATGCTAATTGGGAAGTAAAGATGATGGAAATGTAAGTTTTTTCTTCATCAGTGTTAAATCCTGCTTCTAAGGCATAACATTTCTTTATTGCATCGAAATTACTTCCCACTATGAAAATCAGTAAGGTAACTAAGGAGAGTGCTATTCTGAACTACTGTATATAAACTAAAAAACTTTTTGATATCGGAGCAATAATTGTGAAATCTGTTTTGGATTTGACGGTCAATGGATCTGCAACTGGATTGGGGCATCCATCCACTATTTTCCTACTATGTAGTCAATCATAAGATTCAATCACAAGTACCTTATGAAAGTTAGGAAAAAGCGCTTTTTCCTTGGAAGTCAATGGATTCAAAAGTCTATTGCAACTGTATTTGAATGAGAGATGAGAATGATATAAATGTACTGATGGATCAAGCATCCCATAATTCATCACCTATTCAGCCTTACTTCAGTTTGAATGTACTTTTAAAAAGGACTAAGAAGATAAAAAAAGAGGTGTAGAACCTTATGCATGCAATTGGAAATTTTTTTGAAATGTTAGATCACTAGATTAGAAATTGAAGGAACATTTTGAACATACTGGTTGTATTGAAAATGGTTTGGTATGTATGTTAAAAAAACATGCTTGGATTGAGGATGATTTAACTGATGAATTTCCTTATTGACCCTTCTACAACTTATACATACACTATCAATCCATGGGAGATATCCAAGAGGACGAGAACAAAGATGTTTGAACTTACTTATTGCACAAAATGTTTTGTTTTGTATTGCTTGTTTGTGTTGTTATGTTGTGTTGGATTGCATTTAATTTTATTGTTAAACCTTATTTATGTCTGTGTTTGGTAATTCAATGTTCAAATTTCAGTGTTAGGATGTTTGGATTATTTTAGACAATGAATTAAATTTTGTTGGCTTGAAAAATGCTAGTTGGTAATACATATATGAAAGTGAGTATTGTGTTGTTTGTGAAAAATTGGTGTTAGAGTAATGTTTAATTATGGTTATAAATGTTTATTTGAGTTAATTAGAGATTGATATAAAGTGGTACATAACAGATTTCCACAAAAAATGAAATATGGAAGAATTAAGGAGTTAGCGTATGATGCGCTAGTTGACAAAGAGTTGGCGCTAGAAACCCCCGATTTGGCGCCTGATATGCCTAAAAAAGGTTCAATTTTTCATATGCTTTTAATGCCTATATTTGGTGATTTTCAATGATATTTCCATTTAAAGGAAGTTATTTTGTATATTTTTGGTTTCAGGTAGAGGAAATGGAGTTTTGGAGAAAAAGAAGCAAAAACGGTGCAATTTGTAGCAAAAACGAGCAAGAAAGAAAATTCTTTCCTGACATATTTTGATATGTCTTTCTATGTTTAATCTCTTTTAAACTTCTCACATATTTTTGAATGAAATTATACTTTAAAAGAAGGTTATTTTTATGCTTATTTTCTAGGTCTATCTGCTAGGAACACAACGCAACTGAAATGAAGCAAAACGGAGTTAAAACGGAGCGAAATGAAGTAAAATGATGGAGCTGCGTAGGGTGGGCGCCGATGGCGCCAGAACCACCGCCGACAATGCCAGAGTGCAGAGATTGATGTGAAAATTGCGTCGATTACATCCGAAACGGTATTGTCAGTGCCTGCGACAGTTTGGATGCGGTGTTGGGCAAATTTCTAGAAGATTCAATGTATTTGGACGCTTTTTGGAAGGTTGCTTGAGGCATCTCTTGGGAAATTCATCCCTACACTATAATAGAGTGCTTTTATGTCAGAAAAAGTGGTGTGTGTGAGTGGAAAAATGTGAAGAATATTTAGACATCTTAGAATAAGAGTAGAAATGTAGATTTTCACCTTTTTAGAGAGATTGGTGAGGGGATTTTGAGAGAATCTGTAAGGAAATGTTCTACATTGCATGAATTAGCAGGAGACTTTGTGGGAGAGATTTTTATCTTTCTTTTAAGGGGAAAAAGCTAAGTATTATGTTCTTCATTATCTTATGATTTTGTAATTACTTATCTAGTGAATTTACTTTGATTAAATGAAGTTTTCTGTTGTGTTTTCTTCATGCTTTGTGATGTGTTTTTCTTACTCTTTCTTCTTTTTAGGAAATAGTGGCATGAGAGAATTATGCCATTATTTTCCTTTTACTTTTCTTTTGCAATGAGTAGAATTCATGTTTAGGATTTTGAGATTCAATCTAGAAGAAGCTTTATTTATATATGTTATGGTTTTTTTTTGCACTTCCTTTAAATTACAATAAATTCCAGTTGTAGTGTTAAAATTTATTGTAATTGCATTAAGATGTGAGAGGGCGGTGTAATTCTCAACAAAGTGGAACCACATTCAAATTTCATGGATGGTGAGTTTCATGGGGGTTGGATGCAAATAAATAGGGAAATATACTTTGATGGTCATAGAATTGGATATTGAGGGTGACAAACTAAAATCCCTAATTTGGTCCTAGTGTTTGGAAA
>NW_018253980.1:0-341 GCF_001263595.1 Phalaenopsis equestris | reverse complement strand
ATCTCCTTTCTCTCCCTTCCTCTCTCCCTTTCACTACATTTCACTCATTTACGTCTTCCATTATTACCTCACTCCCTCCCTCCTTCCTTCCATCTTAAACAACCTCCTCACTCTCATGTCTTCCTTCCTTTTCCTCTCTTTTCTCTCATTTTTATTTCCTCTCTTGTCTCTCTCACTCTCTTTCCTCGCTCCTCTTTTCTCCCTCACTCACCTCTCTCTTTATCTCCAACCACATCCCCTCTCAACAAGTCTTTCTTTTTTTATCTCCTCTCTTTAAAGTAACTCTTCTCTATCTTCTTCCTCTTCGTTCATCCATCTCTCCAACTCCCTCTCCCTCCCTC
>NW_018253979.1:0-572 GCF_001263595.1 Phalaenopsis equestris | reverse complement strand
TTATAAGAGAAATAAATCTAGTTTCTTTTCTGCCACAAGTCACCAAGAAAAAGCCTAGAAAGAACAATCTTCTTCTTCTTCCTTCTGCCGCAAGGAACTACCGCTTGTACTTCTCTTCCTTTGGCTCGAGGAAACCTCCCTCTATCCCGAGGAAAATGAAGAAGAAGAGGAAACTGAAGAAGAACTCAAACTAAACCCAAGGAGACCAAGGAGAGTCATCCAAAGCTTTTATCACAAACAGGAGGGAGCAAAGAGATGCTTCACTTCACAAAAGAGGAAGGCGGGAATGGTTATTTGTGAAGAGGCGTGCCTCTTCAAAGCAAATTAATCGTCCATACATAGTGGACCGGGCTCCACCGTTTCTAACAATTCTCCTACTTAAGGTACATAGGTTGCATAGGTTGCAACATCTCCTTCCTCAAACTGATATCCTCCACTGACGTGTCGCCTATTTCTTCAACATGTATCCTTCACCTTGAATCCTCCATCATGAATCCTCCACCTCTGCAACTCAAAGCCCTATCTTCACTCAAGAATACCAACTGAAGTTGTGCACAACTTCAGTTTCTCAA
>NW_018253978.1:9191-11930 GCF_001263595.1 Phalaenopsis equestris | reverse complement strand
TCTGTCTCATCTCTCTCACTATTTCTTCCTCCTTTTCTAGCTCAATCTTCATTTTCTCTGCTTTCCATCTCTAGCTCTATTTCACTCTCCCTATCTTTCTCACTCTCGCTCTTTATTACTCCCTCTTTCTCTTACTCTTTCTCACTGTCTCCCTTTCATTGCCTCTCCATATTTCTCTCTCTCAATCTTCTCATAGATTCTCCTTCCTTTTCTTTTTTCTCCTACGCTCTTCTTTTTCTCTCACCCTCTCTCTCAGTATACATCAATCTAATTATGTCTCACTCTATTTAAATCATTCTCATTCTTTCTCTCCTCCCTATCTTACCTCTCACTCTCTCTATCTCTCTGTTGCTCTTTTCTATCCCTCTTTCTTGCTCCTCACTCTCCATATCATTAACACTATCCACCTCTCTCAATCTCTCCTTCCCTTGCTCTTTTTTCTCAATCTCTCACTCTCTCTTTTTGCACTCGTTCTCATTCTCTCTCCCTCTCTTTTCCTCACACTCTCTCCCACTATATATATTTATCTCCTGCCATCTTTTTTCTCTATCCAGCTCTCATTTCTCAATCTCTCGCAATTGATCTCCTTATGCCTCCCTCACTCTCTCACTATATCTCATTCTATCTCTTTCTCTCTTTCGCACTCTTACCCTCTCCTTATTTCTCTCTCTCTCACACCCTACCCACTCCCACTCTCTCCCTCTCCCTCCATCTCTCTCACTCCCTATTTCTCTGACATTCTCACTCACTCTATCTCTTTATCTTTTTTTCGCTCTCTCACACCCACATTTCTCCCTGTCTCTGTCTTTCCTGCTTTTCCTTTTTTGCTGTCCCTCCCTCCTCTCTCCCTCTCCATTTTTCACTCCCTCTCCCTCTTTATCTCTGTTTTCTCTTTCTACATCTCTCTCATGCTCTGTATTTCAATTTCTTACTCTCTCTCTCTCTCTCACTCCACGACCAATCCCTATTCACTCACTCTTTCTCTTTGTCAATAAATCTCTACCTAACCCTCCATTTACTCACTCTTTCTCTCTCTTTCTCTCTCTTCTCTCTCTCTCCATTCTCTATCTCTCTCAATCACACCCTCTCTCATTATTCTCCATCTCAATCCCTCTCCATCCCACACACTCTCTCAATATTCTGTATATGGAGTGAGAGAGGGGCAAGAAAGATAGAATGAGAGAGAAATAGAGATAAAGGAGAGAGTGAGGGAAGAGAGAGTGAGAGAGGGAGGGAGGTGAGAAATAGTGAGAGAGAGAGAGAGATAAGGGGGAGGTAGAGAAGAAAGTAATACAAAGATAGAGTGAAAAGGGAGGAAAAGAGAGTGAGCGATAAAGTAAGAGAAAGAGTAAGTAAGAGTGATAAAAGAGAGAGCAAGAGAACAAAAAATAGAGAGAGTTAGAGGAGGTGAGAAATATTAAAGAGAGAGTAGGATCAACAACAAGAGAGAATGAGAGAGAAATAAGAGAGAAGAGAGATTAAGGGAAGAAAGAGCAAGAGTGAGTGAGAGAGGAAGACATTGAGTGAAAGAGAGAGGGAGAGGGAGGAAAGGAAGTGAGAAAGAGCAGAAGAAAGTGTGAGATAGTATCGTGAGGATTAAAGAGAGAAAGGGAGGGAGTAAAAGCGTCTGAAATTGAAGAGAGAGAGAGAGAGAAAGTGAGAAAGGGAGGAAAAGTGAGAGAGAAATAAAGATAAGAGAATGTCTGAAGGAAGAATGAGGAAGAGAGATGAAGTTAAAGAGAGAGGGAGAGAGTTGGCCAAAAAGAGAGAGAGGGAGGGAGAGAAAGGGTGAGAGGGGAGGGAGTAACATCGCATGCCTTTCTTCTCTCTCTTTCTCCCTCACTAGCTCTCTCTTCTTTCTTTCACTCTTTATCTCTCTCTCCCTCTCCCACCCTCCCTCTTCTCTTATACTTTTTTTTATCATCTCATTTTTGTTCTCTTTTTCCTTCTCTCACTCACTCCCTTTCTTTTTCTGCATCACTTCTCTCTAACATTTTCCTTTGCTTCCTCTCTCTATCTTACTTTCTCTTGATTTTTCTCATCTCTCTCTCCTTTTATCTCCCTCCCACTTTTCTAATCTCTTCTGCTCTCTCTTTCTCCCTTGGTCTATCTCGCTCATTCTGACTCTCCCCCTCTCTACCATTCTCTTTGTCATATTCTCTCTCTCATGTTCTATGCCTCTCCCTCCCTTCATCTCTCTCTATTTCATTTTTACTCATGCTTGCTCTCTCTATTTTAATGCTTCTTCTTTTCTCTCTCTTTCTCTCTCTATTTACAACTCTCTCTATCTACTCTTGCCCACCTCCCTCTTCTTCCCTACTTCTCTCCTCCTCCTTTCTTCTATCTCTCTCTTACTATTTTGCTCTTTCTCAAACAATCTCTCTTCTCTCTCTTTACCTCTCTCACCTTCTTAATCTCCCCTTCACTCCATCTAGCTCCTCCCTCTCCTCTCTCAGTATTTATCCATCCTTCCCTCCCTTAATACCTCTCTCTCTTCTCTCTCTTCCATTTTGTCTCTTCTCTCTTTATTCTTTCTCTCACTCTTCTTCACCCTCTCTTACACTCTCCCTCCCCCACTTCTACCCACTTTATTATCTCTCCCTCTTGTTCTCTCCCTCCCTTCCTTTCTCTCTTCCTCCCTTTCTCTCTCTCTCACTCAATCTCTTTCCCCTTCTTTCCGTCTTTCACCCCTCACTTTTTGTCTCCCTTTTGTCACTTTATCTTTAACTTTTCTTCTCT
>NW_018253978.1:6576-7698 GCF_001263595.1 Phalaenopsis equestris | reverse complement strand
TTTTCTCTCTATCCCTCCCACTCTTACTCCACTCTTTCTCAATTTATCTCTCAATTTCTCTTGCTCTATTACTCCACAACTCTATATATCTTTCCATCTCGCTCTCTTTCTCTCCCCTCCCTCTACCTTTCACTCCCTCTCCCTCTCTCTCCCCCTCTGTCTATCCCTTTATCTCTCTCCATTCTTTTCTCCCTCTTTCTCTATCTCTTTCTATATATCTCTCATGCTCTCTCCCTCTCTTTCTCTATCTCATTCTAATTCTCCCTCTCTTTATCTTTCTCCCTCTATCTAGCTCTATTACTCTCCCTCTCACTTTATCGCTCCCTCTTTGTCTATCTTGCACTCTTACCCTCTCTCTCCCTCTCTTTTATTAACACTTTTACTCTCTTCTATCATTCTCTGTCACTCGCTCTCTCTCAATTTCACTTCTCTCTCTATCTCTCTCTTCCCACTCACACTCACCCCACTCTAACTCCATACACACCTCCAAAACTTCCCAACACCTCTCTCCCTTTCTTCGCTTCCTATCTTTATTCATTCTTCTCCCTTATCTACTTCACTCTCTCAATCATTCTTTCTTACTTACTCTATATCTCTTTTGCTCTCTCTATTCTCTCTCTTTTCTCCCTCTCACTATCTCTCTCTCTTTCTTGCTATATCACACACTCTGTCTCTCTAACACCTTCCTTTCTCTTTTCCTACTATATCTTCTTTCTTCATTATCTCACTCTCTCTCATTCTCTTGCTCATTATCTTCATCTCTCTCTTACTATCTCTCTTGGTTGCTTGCATTGTCCTTTCTCTCTACACTCTCTCTCACTCATTATATATCTATCTCACTTCCTCAGTCTCACTTGCTTTTCAGCTTACCAACTCTCCATTTTATTTGGATACCTCTCATGTATTCATCTTCTCTTGCTCACACTTACATTCTATCTTCCTCTCACTCTCTTCCAACTCTCTCCATCTTCTCTCTATTCTATCACACCCTCATTTGTTGCCTCCCTTCGTCCCTCTCTTAAGCTCTCTACTTTGCGGTCCTCTCACCATCTCTCTTCCTCACCCTATATTTTTATTTTACCTCCCTCTATATTGTTCATATTTCTCTCTCCCCTTCCCTTC
>NW_018253978.1:4784-5666 GCF_001263595.1 Phalaenopsis equestris | reverse complement strand
CTCTCTTCTTTTTACTCACTCTATCTTCTACTCCGTATCTTCTTTAGCTTTTTTTATCTCTTTTGTATTCTTTTCTCTTTCTCTCTCTTTTTGTTCTCCTTTTCTCACTCTTCTTTGTCCCACTCCTAGCTCTCTATCTCCATCCCTCCCTCTCTCCCTTCCCCTACTTCTCTCCCTTTCTTTCACATTATCTTTTTTTGAGACTCTACTCTTTGATTCTTCTCTTGCTTCTCTCTCTTCTCTCACTCCCTTTTTTTCTCTAAGCTTGTACTCTCACTCTTCATGCTTTCTCTACCCCTTTCTTTTAGTTTATTTTGCTTCTCTCTCAGTCTCCCTCTTGGCATCTTTTCTCTTGCTCTCACTATTTATGTCAATCTCTTACTCTCAATCTTCTTTTTCTCTCTCTTTATTTTTCACTCCCTCACCCTCTCTCTCCCGCTCTTAATCTCTGTCACTTTGTCTACCCTCTCTCTTTTACTCCCCCTCTCACTTTATCTCTCTTGCGTTCTCCATCATTTGTACTCTCTCTCTTTAACTCCATCCCTCTCTCTCTCCCACTTTCACCATTCCTCTCTTGCACTCAATCTTATGCACTCTCTTTCTCTCTCTTACTTTCACTCCATCCCTCTCCCTCTCCAACTTTGTCTACATTTCTCTCTTTATCTCTTCTCTTTCTAGTCCTCACTAGCTCTCTCTTCCACACTATCACTCTCTATCTCTCCCATTTCTTTTTCTCTCTTTACCTCTCTTGCTTTCTTTTTCTCTAATTCTCTTTCCTCTTCCATCTCTCACTCTCTTTCTCTATCTTTTGCTCTCCTTTCCGTCTTTCTAATTTCGTCACTTTAGTCCTTTCTCTCCCTCTCCCTCCCATGTTTCATCACT
>NW_018253978.1:3930-4711 GCF_001263595.1 Phalaenopsis equestris | reverse complement strand
TGCCCCTATCTGTCCCTCTCTCTTTCTCTCTCTTTGTCAATGTTTCTTTCTATTCCCCTGCCTCTCCCTCTCTCTTACTCTCTCTCTTAGCCTCTCTCTTCTCCCCATCACTTTTAGATATCTCTCTATCTATCTTTTGTAGTCCCATTCTCTTTCACTCACACCCCTCTTTCTCTTTATCTTTTCATTTGTTGAATCTATTTGTTTTCTCCCCTTTACTCACTTTCATCATCTCTCTCTCCTTTATCCCTCTCTAACACTCTCTTTCTCTCTCCGTCTCTCTTTATATCATTCTCATTCTATATTCTATTCTATATTCTTCCTCCCTCACTCTCTATCTCTCTATATCTCTCCCCCATTCTAACCCTCAAAAACTCAGCGTCCCTCCTCTCCTTCTCGATCTCCCTTCTTCTCTTTATTTCCCTCACTTTCTTCTCTTAAACCTTTATTTGTCTCTCCCTCCCACTCTTTTACTCTAACTCTCCCACTCTCTCTTCTCTCTCCTCTAATTCTCCCTCTTTCTCTCCCTATCTTTCTCATTCTCTCTCTCCCACAATCTCTTTCTCACTTTGTCTCTCTATCTCTCCCTACCTCCCTCCCCCACTTGGCCTATTCATCACCCACAGCCTTTCACTCTTAGCCTTTTATCACCCTCTTCCTAGCTCTCTCCCACACCTTATTGCTATATCTCTCTCCCTTTATTCTAAACTCTCTCCCTATCTCCTATCCTTTCTCTCTTTTTCATTTACTTTTACTCCATTTCTTGCTCTCTCTCTCTCTC
>NW_018253978.1:1953-2436 GCF_001263595.1 Phalaenopsis equestris | reverse complement strand
GAGGGAGAACAATGGGAGTGTGGGATGAAGGGTGGGAGGGAGGGAGAGAGAGAGACTATGAAAAAGATAGAGCAAGAAGGATAGAAGGTAAAGAGAGACCATGAAAAAGATAGAGCAAGAGGAATTGAAGAGAGAGTAAGAGAGACAAGAGATAGACTGAGAGAGTGAGAGGAGGAGATAAAGTGAGTGAGAGTGAGAGATATAAAGAGAAGATAGAAGGAGAAAGGAGACATGATACAAAAAGAGAGGAGAGAATGGAGAGAATAGAGAGATGTAGGGAAGGACAGAGGATGGAGGGGGAGAGAGAATGAGAGATATGGGAGAGAGTGTGAGAGTGGAAGAGTGGAAGATGAGAGAAGAAAAAGAATAAGGGAGAAAGAATGGGAGGGAGAAAAGATGGAGAAATTGAGTGAATGAGATTGAAGGAGTGGGGAAGGTAGAGAATATAGTTTGATAGAGTTTCAGACGCCTGGAAGAGAAAGC
>NW_018253978.1:0-276 GCF_001263595.1 Phalaenopsis equestris | reverse complement strand
ATAGAAAGATGCAAGTAGAGAGAGAAAGAGAGAAAAGGGAGAGAAAGCAAGAAAGAGTTAAAATTGCGAGAGAAGAAATAATGAAAGAGATTAAAAATGAATATGAGAGGTAAAGAGAAAAAGCGACTTAGGGAGGGAGCGTTTGACGGAGAAATTATAACTCTTCACTCTCTTTCTTACCATCTTAGGGAGGTAAAGATATTCATTATAACCATTAAAAATGAATATGTATAATTGCAAGCATGAAGGTTGAGATGGTAAGAAAAGGAGAGAAAG
>NW_018253977.1:21582-22684 GCF_001263595.1 Phalaenopsis equestris | reverse complement strand
GGGAGAGAGATTGCAATAGAGAGTGAGAGAAAGAAGCTGAGAGAGGGAGTGACAGGGAGAGAAAGGTGAGGAAGGAAAGGCGAAAGAGATTGATTGAGAGATAATGTGTGTGATATAAAACTAGAGAGTGTGAGGGATATTGAGCATGAGAATGAGAGGGAAAGTAAGAGGCAGAGCGAGGGAGAAAGATGAAGAGTGAAGATAGATAGAGTAAGAGAGAAGGAAAAGAGGGAAGGAGGGAGAGAGAAAGAGAGAGAAACATATAGGAAGATAGAGGGAGAGTAAATAAAAGAGAGAGAGATAGAGATAGAGGAGGTCTAACAGAGGTAGAGAGATAAATTTTGAGTGAGAATGAGAGTGACGAAGAGAAAGAGAGTGCAGTAGAAAGCTGAAGCAATTAAGAGAGAGCACAAAGGATGTAGAGCAAGAAAAGTAGTGAGAGAGAAACAATGAGAGAGGAAAGAGGGGGGAGGGATGGAGAGTATAGAAAGAAAGAGGATAAGGAGAGAGATTATAGAAAGTAAGAGATAAAGAAAGAGTCAAATAGAGTAAGAGATGAGTAGAAATGAGAGAGAGAGAGAGAGAGAGAGGGATAAGTTATAGCATAAGAGAAAAAGAAGGAAAAAGGTAGAGAAAGCGTGAGAGAGAGCATAAGAGAGAAAAGAGATAGATTGAGAGAGGGAGGAGGAAAGGAGAGCGGAAGAGAGAGAAGAGAAGATTTAGCAAGAAGAGAGAGAGAAGATATACAAATAGGAGTCAAGAGAAAAGAGAGACAATCGAGTGAGTTAAGGATAGAGGCAGGGAGGGTGGATAGATAAAGAGAGCTAAGAGTAGGAGAATAGAGAGGAGAGAGGAAGATAGAGAGTGTGAGAAACCAAAGAGAGGGAGGAGAGATAGAAGAGAAGGAGAAAGAGCGAGATAGAATGAAGAGAGTGATGGAGTGAAGAAGTGATGGAAGGCATGAGTGAGGGAAAGGAAGAGGGAGGGAGAAAAAAAGTGCGAGAAATAGAAAGAGAAGAATAGAGAGTGAGAAAAACAGAGATAGTGGTAGAAGAAAGAGTGAGATTGAGAGAGAAGAGAGAGCAAGAAAAGAAAGAAGTGA
>NW_018253977.1:12810-20711 GCF_001263595.1 Phalaenopsis equestris | reverse complement strand
GACAGATAGAAAAGAAAAGCATGAGGATGATAAAGTTAGGGAGAGATGGAGAGAAAGAAAGACATGAAGTTAAATAAAGTAGATATATAGAGTGAGAGGGAAAAACATGAAGGGAGGGAGGAAGGGAGAGCGAGGGTGAGAGAGGACAGAGATGAGAGAAAGAAGAGTGAGATAGAGACGAGGCGAGGATTGGATAAAGAGAGAGAGACAGAGTAGATGAGTGAGAGAAAGAAAAGAGGGAGCAAGAGAATAATGATGGAGATTGAAAAAGGGCCGGAGAGAAAGAACAAAGAAAAGATGGGGATAGAGTGAGTAAAAGTGAGAGAGCAATAGTGAGAGAGAGAGTGGGAGGGAGCAAGAGAGAGAGAAGAGATTGTGAGAGGTGAGAGGAGAGAGTTGAGAGAGGGAGAGAGAGAGAGGAAGGTAGATATATAGAGACAAAAGAGAGATAAGAGAGTAGGGAGGGAGTGAGTATAGAGAGTGGAGAGAGAGGGGAAGGTAGAGAAGAGATTGAATCGAAAGAGAGGGATGAGAGGCAAGGAGTATAGAGAGTGGGAGAGAGAGGGGAAGATAGATAAGAATAAGTGAGAAGGGAAAGGAGGGAGGGAAGGAGAGGGCACAAGGGAGTGAGAGAAAGTTGAAGGGAATGAGAAAAGAGCATCAGAGAGTGATAGCAAGAAAAAGAGACAAGGAGAGAGAGAGTAGATAGAGATGGAGGGAGAGAGAGAAGGAGAGTGTGAGAGAATTAGAGCGATGTGCTAGAGAACGAGCATGAGATAGAGGTGAAAAAAGATGGAGGGAGGGAGTGTGAGATAGAGATAGCGAGTGAGAAAAAGAGGGAGAGAGGGGGAAGAGAGTAAGATAAAGAGATAAAGAACTATTAAAAGAGATAAGAGAGACAGGAAGAGAGAAAAGAAGAGAGTGAAAGAGATAAAGTGAGCAAGAAAGTGAAAGAGGCAAAGAGAGGGAGACGAAGAGATGGAGAGAGGGGAGAGAGAGACTATAAGAGGTTAACAGGAGCAGAAAGAGAGTTAAAGAGAGGGAGAAAAATGGAGGATGATATAGAGAGATGTAGGGGAGAGAAGGGGAGAGAGTGAGGGTGGAGAGAGATTAAGATAAGTATGGAGAGGAAGAAACAAAATGGAGGGAGTAAGGAACTGAGCAAGAGAGAGGAAGGGAGGGAGAGGGAGTGAGATAGGGGGATTGAGAGTTGAAGGTCATGAGATATGGAATAGAAGGGAGAGAGATAGGTAAAGAGTGATAAAAGAGGGGTTGCGAGGGATGAGAGAGAGTGCGAGCGAGTGAGGGAGAGCAGGTGAGAGAGAGTGAGCAATAGGGTAAGTGATAGAGAGCTCTGGAGATTGGATAAGTGAGAGGGAGAGAGAGAAAGAGAGAGAGAGAAGGAGATAGAGGGAGAGAGTGATAGCAATAAGGTGTGAGAGAAAGAGGGAAGGAGAGATGAAGAAAGTGAGTGAGAGAGAGAGGTGATATGGAGAGGATGAGAGATAGATAAAGTGGGATATAGGAAGAGAAAGATGGTAATAGAGCAGGAAAGTGAAAAAAAAGAAAGAGAAAGCAAGAGAGAGTTAAAGAAGAAAGAGAAGAAAGAATGAAAGAGATTGAGAGATAATATGAGAGATGTGAAGATAGAAAGATAACAGAAAATGTATAAGAGATGGTAGAGGGAGTAGAGTTGGAAGCAAGATGGAAATAGAGAGAGAGAGAGGAATGGAGATAGAGAGGGGGAAAAAGGGTTGTAAGGAGGGATCGTTTGAGGGTTAAAATGTGGTAGAGATTGAGAAAGAGATAGAGAGTGGGTGAGAGGGCAAGAAAGAGAGAGATGGGGAGAGAGAGAAAAAGCGAGTGACATAGAGTGAGAGAGTAATAGAGAGTGAGAGAGAAAGAAGATAGAGTGAGGGAGAGAGTGTGAGAAAGGGAAAGATATAAATAGAGGGATGGAGAGAGGTAGAAAGAGAGGGAGTGGGAGAGAGGGAAGGAAAGATTGAGGTAAGAGAGAGAGAGAGAAAGATAGAAAGGGAGATAGGTAGGTAGAGATTGCAAGAGAATAGTGTGGGAGAAATGAGAGAGAGCAAGAGCAACCGAGGGAGAGCGAGTGAGTAATGAAATTAGAGAAAGAGAGATAGAGAGACTAATGAAGAAGAAATAAAGAGTGAAATAGTGCGAGAAAGAGAAATAAAAAGGAGAGAAAGAGAAAGAGAGAGTTAGATGAAAGAAACAAGAAAGAATGAAGGAGGTTGAGAGGGAAATAGAGAGAGAAAATGTATGAGAGATCATAGGGAGAGTAGAGAAGGGAGGGAGAGGGGAAAGAGAGAGTAACAGAGATAGGGAGGAGAAAAAGGGACGTAGGGAGGGAGCATTTGAGGGTTGGAATGAGGGAGAGATAGAGAAAGAAATAGAGGACATGAAAGAGAGAGAGGTTGGGAGAGAGAGAAAAAATGAGTGACAGAAAGTAAGAGAGAAAAAAGATAGAATGAGAGAGATGAAAAGAGAGGTAAAAAGAGAGGGATGGAGGTTGAGTGAGATAAAGAGATAATGGATGTGAAAGAGGGAGGGAGAGTAAGACAAAGAGAGTGGGAGTGAGGTAGGGAGGGAGGTAGGGAAGATAGAGAGATGAAAGAAAGAGAGAGTGACAGAGGAAGAGTGAGAGAGATAGAGGGAGAGAAAGAGAGATGGAAAGATAAAGAGAGGGAGGGAAGGAGAGAGAGTGAGAGAATTGAGAGAGAGTGAGAGGGATTGGGAGAGAGTAGGAGAGATAGAGAGAGCAAAAATGGGTGGGATAGAGATAATGATCTGAAGAATATAAAGAGAGTAGAGGAAAGGAAGGAGAAGGAAATAAAAAGAGGAAGGGGGATAAGGAGAGGGAGGAAAAGGGACGTTGGATGGGAGTGTTTGAGGGTTGGAATGGAAGAGACATATGGAGTTGGAAAAGCGAGCAAACGAGTGAGAAAGCAAGTGAGGATTAATAGAGATAAGAGATACAAGAAGAGAGAAAAGAAGAGAGAGTGAGAGAGATAGAGTGATTAAGCAAGTGAAAGAGAAAAAGGGAGGGAGACGAAGAGATGGAGAGAGGAGAGATAGAATATAAGAGGTTAAGAGGAAGAGACAGAGAGATAAAGATAAGGAGAAAAATGGAGGGTGATATAGAGAAATGTAGGGGAGAGATGGGGAGAGTGAGGGTGGAGAGAGAATAAGATAAGTATGGAGAGGAAGAAACAAGATGGAGGGTTAGAGATGGAGAAAGAGACTGAGGGAGTAAGGGACTAAGCAAGAGAGAGGGAGGGAGGGAGTGCGAGGGAGCGAGAGAGGGGGATTGAGAGCTGAAGGTCATGAGAGATGGAATAGATATGAGAGAGATAGGTAAAGAGTGATAAAAGAGGGGTTGCAAGGGATGAGAGAGTGTGTGAGCGAGTGAGGGAGAGCAGGTGAGAGAGAGTGAGCAATAGGGTACGTGATAGAGAGCTCTGGAGATTGGATAAGTGAGAGGGAGAGAGAGAAGGAGATAGAAGGAGAGTGATAGCAATAAGGTGTGAGAGAAAGAGGGAAGGAGAGATGGAGAAAGTGAGAGTGAGAGAATAAATAAAAAGAGGAAGGGGGATAAGGAGAGGGAGGAGAAGGGACGTAGGATAGGAGTGTTTGAGGGTTGGAATGGAAGAGAGATATGGAGTTGGAAGAGAGAGCAGAGAGCAAGCGAGTGAGAAAACGAGTGAGAAAGCAAGTGAGAGAGAGTGAGAGAGTGATAGGGAGCGAGAGAGAAAGTTGATAGAGTAAGAGAAAGAGGGTTAGGTAAAAATATTTTTCCCCATCTTTCTCCCTTCCCCTCTATTTTATTTTCTCTCTCACTCTCTTCCCCTCCTTCCCTCTCACCCCCTCTCTCTTATTCACTTCCTCTTCTATTCACTCTCATCTATCTCTCATTATTTCTCACTTTCTATATATTCTTTCTCACTTCCTCTTCTAAGATAATTATGGAGAGGAAGAAACAAGATGGAGGGTTAGAGATGGAGAAAGAGACTGAGGGAGTAAGGGACTGAGCAAGAGAGGGGAAGGGAGGGTGTGAGAGGGAGTGTGAGAGTGGGATTGAGAGTTGAAGGTCATGAGAGAAGGAATAGAAGGGAGAGAGATAGGTAAAGAGTGATAAAAGAGGGGTTGCAAGGGATGAGAGAGAGTACGAGCGAGTGAGGGAGAACAGGTGAGAGAGAGTGAGCAATAGGGTAAGTGATAGAGAGCTCTCGAGATTGGATAGTGAGAGGGAGAGAGAGAAGGAGGGAGATAGAAGGAGAGTGATAGCAATAAGGTGTGAGAGAAAGAGGGAAGGAGAGATGGAGAAAGTTAGTGAGAGAGAATGGTGAGATGGAGAGGATGAGGGATGGATAAAGTGGGATATAGGAAGAGAAAGATGGTAATAGAGCAGATAAATGAAAAAAAAAAGAGAAAAAGAGAGAGAGTTAAAAAAGAAAGAGAAGAAAGAATAAAAGAGATAAGATAGAAAGATAAGAGAAAATGTATAGGGATGGTAGAGAGAGTAGAGATGGAAGCAAGATGGAAATAGAGAGAGAGAGAGAGAGGAATAGAGATAGAGAGGGGGAGAAAGGTCCTTAAAATAATTTCCCTATTTATAGAAGATGGTACAAAGATAATATTATAATGATGTTATTACATTTATAGAGGAGAGGACCAACAACTAAAATAATCCATCGCATCATATTATGATATTTTTGGTACTTTACATGTATAGATTTGACATCCGGTTACTTTTTTGGCTCGACTGGTTAAGTTCAGTTTACTTCAGGTCAATAAGATCAGTTTGGTTGGCTGAGCTTGGTCAGTATGGGTCGGCTGATTGATATAATCTGACTGCCAATCGTTGATTCCTGATGAGGAGCCTCTAGAGCGTCCATGAGATGGTTGGAGATGTTGTAGAACTAGATTTTCTCTTGGATCGACTCTACTAAGGGGGCAGACAATCACATTGGGCCGGTTTTCCCCTGTAGTCTTAGCGCTGATACTCTTTTGTTGTTCTTTCTGGCTGAATGATTCAAGCATGGAACATCTAGTCATCTTCTTGTTTGCCTAGTCACTCAAAGGGAGGGTAAAAAAGGAGAGAGAAATGTGGAGGTGTAAGGCAGAGATGGGACAAGAGAAAGGGATAGAAAGAGTATGATAAGTATGTTGAAAGGGAAAATAGAGTTACAGTCAGATAGAAAGAAAGAGGGTGAGGAAGAGAGTGTGAGAAAGGGAAAGATATAAATACAGGGATGGAGAGAGGTAGAGAGAGTGGGAGTGGGAGAGAGAGATGGAAAGATTGAGGTAAGACAGAGAGAGAGAGAGATAGAAAGGGAGAGAGGTAGGTAGAGATTTAAAGAGAAAAGTATGGGAGAAATGAGAGAGAGCAAGAGCAACCGAGGGAGAGCGAGTGAGTAATGAAATTAGAGAAAGAGAGATAGAGAGACTAAAGAAGATGAAATAAAGAGGGAAATAGTGCGAGAAAGAGAAAGAAAAAAAAGAGAAAGAGAGAGAGAGAGAGCTAAAAATGAGAGAGAAGAAACAATAAAAGAGGTAGAGGGGGAAAGAGAGGGAAATAAAGAGAGGAAATGAGGGAGGGAGAGGGGAATAGAGAGAGGAACGAAGATCGGAAGGAGGAGAAAAAGGGACGTATGGAGGGAGCATTTGAGGGTTGGAATGAGGGAGAGATAGTGAATGAAACAGAGGGCATGAAAGAGAGAGAGGTTGGGAGAGAGAAAAAATGAGTGACAGAAAGTAAGAGAGAAAAAAGATAGAATGAGAGAGATAATAAAAGAGGTAAAAAGAGAGGGACAGAGGTTGAGTGAGATAAAGAGATAATGGATGTGAAATAGGGAGGGAGAGTGAGACAGAGAGAGTGGGAGTGAGGGAGGTAGGGAAGATAGAGAGATGAAAGAAAAAGAGAGTGATAGAGGAAGAGTGAGAGAGATTGAGGGAGAGAAAGAGAGATGGAAAGATAAAGAGAGGGAGGTAAGGAGAGAGAGTGTTAGAGAATTGAGAGAGAGTGGGAGGGATTGGGAGAGAGTAGGAGAGATAGAAAGAGCAAAAGTGGGTGGGAGAGAGATAATGATCTAAAGAAAATAAAGAGAGTGGAGGAAAGGAAGGAGAAGGAAATAAAAAAAGGAAGGTGGATAAGGAGAGGGAGGAAGAGGGACGTTGGATGGGAGTTTTTGAGAGTTGGAATGGAAGAGAGATATGGAGTTGGAAAAGAGAGCAAGCGAGTGAGAAAGCAAGTGAGAGAGAGTGAGAGAGTGATAGGGAGTGAGAGAGAAAGTAGATAGAGTAAGAGAAAGAGGGTTAGGTAAAAATATTTTTCCCCATTTTTCTCCCTTCCCCTCTATTTTATTTTCTCTCTCACTCTCTTCCCCTCCTTCCCTCTCACCCCCTTTCTCTTAATCACTTAATCTTCTATTTACTCTCATCTATCTCTCATTATTTCTCACTTTCTCTATATTCTTACCTCATTCACTTCTCTTTTAATCTTTCTCTCCCTCTCTCCTCTTTCTTTCTTGCTCTCTATCTCACTATCTCGCTCTTTTCTCTTCTCTCTGGCTCCAACTCTACCTCTTACAATCTCTCTTCTGTCCTCCATATTTAACTTATTCCCTCTTTCAATTTTGCCCACTTCTTCTTTCACTCTTCTTTCTCTCTTTCACTTATCGTCTCTCTCACCTTGCTCTTTTCCTCTTCTTAGCTTTCTCTCACACCTCCTTGTTAACTCTCTATCCCTCTCTCTCTCCTACTCCCTCTCCCACTCACTTGTCCTCTTTGTTTTTCCTATTTCTATCTTATTCTCTCTCTCCCACCTTGTTTGCTACCTTCCTTGCTCTTTTACTCACACTTATTCTTTTCCTCCTTCTCTATCTTTTCACTTCATTCTTTATATCTTCTGTCACTCCCTCTTCCCTCTATATTTTTCTCTCGCTCTTATCTCACACACCATTTCTTCACTCTTTCTCACACTATCTTCTCTCTCTCTCTCCCTTTCACTTACACTTATTTTTTCTCCCTCTATCTATCTCTTGCTCTCTCTCCTCCTCTCTATTCTCTGTCATCTCTATCTTTGTTGTCTCTCTCTATCCATCCATCCCTTTCTTTCTTTTCTCTATTTATCACAACTACCTCTCTTTTTTGCTCTTTTTTATCTCCTTTTGTCTCTCCATCTGTCAGCCTCTCTCTCCTTATCTCATTCCATTTGTTTTTACCTTTGTCTCTTTCTCTCTTCTCTTTATCTCTTCTCACTCTAACATTTATCTCTATCAATCTCTCATTATCACGCTCTCTGCCTCCCTTTATCGCCTTTTATCTCACCCTTCTCTTTCTCTCTTCCTTATATTCTCTCAATATATATCCCTCTCTCCCACTCAACATTTCTCAAGCTATCTTATTCTTGAAATATCTCACACACACTCTCTCTCTTCCACATGCATTATTCTATTTTTACCTTAACCTCTTTCACTCATCTCATAATCTCTCCATCTTTCTTGCTTTATTTCTCGCTCTCCTGTTGTTCCCCATCTTTATCCCCTCCCCTTCTATTTTCTTTTCTTTCTCTCACTCTCTTCCCCTCCTTCCCTATCACCCCCTCTTCCTTCTCTTGTTCTCTCTATCTCTTACTTTTTCTATCTCTCACTCCTCTCTTTTGTTCTCCCTTCTCTCACACACACTCTGTCATACTCTCTCTCTCACACACACACATACTATCAAACTTTTCTCTCCCTATTCATCCTGATCTCTCCCTTTCTTTACCTCCCTTTTTCTCTCTTGCTCACACTCTCTAATACGTGCAACTCTCTCTCTCCATCGCGCTATCTATCACTTGCTCTCCATCTCACACCCTTGCATGCTCTCTCTCTCTC
>NW_018253977.1:8161-11399 GCF_001263595.1 Phalaenopsis equestris | reverse complement strand
AGAATGAGGGTGAGAGCAAAAGTGTAGAAGAAAGCATGAGAGAATGACAAGAGAGTTAGAGAGAATAAAAGAGATAAAGGGACGTAGAGAAGATAGTATGAGAAAGGTGAGAGAAAAGTGAGAGAAAGAGAGATAGATGGATAGAGGGCAAGAGAGTGAGAGAGAGGGTGGGAGGGAGAAAGAGGGAGGTTAAGAAAGAAAGAGTGAGAGATAAAGGGAAAGGAAGTGAGGGAGAAGGAGAGAGGGGTAAAGGGAGAGAGAGGAAGTAGAGAGATAAGAGTTTGAGAGAGAGAGTAAGAGAAGAGTGGGGATCAAGAGATAGAAAGAGCGGGAGAGAAAAAAGAAGCAAAAGTGATTTAAAAAGAGGATGAGATAGTGAATGAGATGGATAGAGAGTGATGGTGAGGGAGTGATGAGAATGGAGATTGTGAGAAGCGAGAAATTAAAGGAGAGGGATGGAGAGAGCAGAGATAAAGTGAGATGGAGATTTCAATAGAGAGTGACAGAAAGAACCTGAGAGAGATAGGAGTGATGAAAAGAGAGTGGGAGAGAGGGAGTGACAGAAAAAGAAAGAGTGAGGGAGGATGGGCGAGAGAGATTGATTGAGAGAGAAACTAGAGGGTGTCAGAGATATAGAGTTTTCAATAGAATGAGAGGGAGAGTAAGAAGGAGTGCAAAGGGGAAAGATGAAGAGAGAAGAGAGATAGAGTAAGAGAGAAGAATGGGAGGGAAGGAGGGTGAGGAAAGATAGAGATGAAGAGGGAGAGAGGAGGCCTAACAATGGTAAAGAGATAAAGTGGGAATGAGAATGGGAGTGACAAAAAAAGAGTGACAAAAAAATATTAAGAGAGTGTAACAGATGTAGAGCAATAGAAAAATATTAAGGGAATAGAGATATTGTCAGAGAGAGAGAGAAAAGGAGGGAGGGAGGGAGAGAGGGAGGCATAGAAATAGAAAAGTACGAGCTAGATAGAAGGACAAAATGAGAGAGAGGTAAGAGGGAGGGTGGGATGGAGAGTAGAGAAAGAAGGAGGATAAGGGGATAGATAGGATGATAGTGCAAGAGATATAAGAAAGGAGAGAGTGAGCAAAAGAAAAAAAAAGAGAGAGAAATGAAAGCAAGAGAGATAGAGGAAGAAAAAAAGGTAGAGTGAGAGAGGGAGAGAGTGAGATGGAGAGAGTGAGAGAAAGAAACATGATAGAGATTAGAGAGGGAGGAGATTGAGGGAGAGAGTGTGTGATAGTGATATATAGAGGGGGTGAAGAAAGAGAGAGATGAGAGAAAGTGAGAGATGAACAAAGGGTAGATATAGTGAAAGTAAAAGAGAAAGATGGAGAAAGAGGGTGGGAGAGTGATAGAGCAAGATCGTAGGAGAGAGGGAGATTGATAGAGATCGAGATCATCTAATAGAGATGGGGAGAGGGAGAAAAAAAGGAGTCTTAAGGAGATATAGAGAAGGAGGAAGGGTGTGAGGGGGAGTGAGGGAGTGAGAAAAAAAGTGGGAGAGAGACTGAGAGAGAATGAGGGTGGAGCAAAAATGTGGGAGAGAGCAAGAGAGAATGACAAGAGATTTAGAGAGAATGAAAGAGATAAAGTGACGTAGAGAAGATAGTATGAGAAAGGTGAGAGAAATGTGAGAGAAAGAGAGATAGATGGATAGAGGGCAAGACAGTGAGAGGGAGAAAGATGAAGAGAGAAGAGAGGTAGAGAAAGAGAGAAGGAGGGCGAAGGAAAGAGAAAGCAACAAATAAGAAGATATAGGGAGAGTCATAGAGAGGGAGATAGAGATAGTGATGAAGAGGGAGAGAGGAGGCCTAACAATGGTAAAGAGATAGAGTAGGAATGAGAATGGTGGTGATTTAAAAAGAGGATGAGATAGTGAATGAGATGGATAGAGAGTGATGGTGAGGGAGTGAAGAGAATAGAGATTGAGAGAAGCGAGAAATTAAGAAAGAGACAAAGGGAGAGGGATGGAGAGAGCTAGAGAGAGTGAGAAAGAAACAGTGAGAGGAAAGAGAGAGGGAGTGAGGTAGAGCTAGTGGGAAGCGATAGGGGAGTGAGAGGGAGGTAGTGATGAAGAGAAGGAGCCAGAGAAAGAGAGGAATGGTGAGAGGGTAGAAAGAAAAGGAAGTGAGAATGAGTAATAGAGAGGGGGAGAGAGTGAGAATAGAGAGAAGAGAGGGAGATCTAGCGTGATAGAGAGAGGGAGGAGTGGAAGAGAAAGTCAAAACAATTAAGGTAGAGAGAAATAGAGCAAATAAGAGAGGAAGGATCGAGCGTGGGAAAGAGAGTGAGAGGAGCAAGAGATAATGATAGGGAAGTGAGAGTGAGAGTATGGTATTGTGAGTAAGAAAGGGAGATATAGAAAGACTGAGGGAGAGTAGGAATAAAAAAGACATGAGAGAGGACAGATAGTGAGAGAAGAGAGAGTAAGAGGGAGTGAGATAGGGTGGGGGAGGAAGAGCGAGGGAGAGAAAATGATGAAGGGAGAGATAGTAAGAGAAATAAAGAAGGATAAAGAGAGAAAGAGAGATGAAGAGAGGGAGAACAAAATTGAGAGAAGAGAGAACAACATAAGAGGGTGAGAAAGAGCAAGAATAATGAAGAGAGAGAACAAAAGAGCATTGGAGGGCTAGAGAAAAGAGAGAGGGATAGAATGAGAGAGGGAGGAGAAGAAGAGAGGGAGGGAGAGAAGGATGGAGGGAGATATGGAGAGAGAAAGAGAGAAAAAAGAGAGAATGTGACAAAAAAAGCTTGCGAGGGAGGGAAGGAGCGAGGGGTAGAATGAGTGGGGCATATAGGAAAGGAGAGGGATGAAGGGATAGACGAGGGTGGGAAGGATGGGAAGATAGAAGAAAAAGGGAATAGAGAGGAGAAATAGAGAGTACGAGGAAGAAAGAGCGTGAGTGATAGAATATAAAAGAGCAAGCCAATGAGAGAGGAAGATAGAGGGAGAGCAAGAGAGAGAGATAAAAGGAGATATAGATTGCAATAGAGATTCAGAGAAAGAACTTGATAGAGGTGGGAGCGATAAAAAGAGATGGGGAGAGAGGGAGTGAAGAAAGAGAAACAGTGAGGAAAGAAGGGCTAGAGAGATTGATTGAGAGATAAAGAAGAGGGTGTGAGAGATATAGACTCTTCAATAGAATGAGAGGGAGAGTAAGAAGGATAATGAGGGAGAAAGATGAAGAGAAAAGAGAGATAGAGTAAGAGAGAAGGAAAGGAGGGAAGGAGGGA
>NW_018253977.1:0-8111 GCF_001263595.1 Phalaenopsis equestris | reverse complement strand
GGGAGGGAATAAAGATATTGTAAGAGAGAGAAAAAATGAGGGAAGGAGGGAGGGAGGGAGGGAGGGATAGAAATAGAAAAGTACGAGCTAGAAAGCAGGATGGAATGATAGATGAAAGAGGGAGGGAGGGATGGTGAGTAGAGAAAGAAGGATAGGGGGATAGAGAGGTTGATAGTGCAAGAGATATAAGAAAGGAGAGAGTGATCACAAAAAGAGAGAGAAACGAGAGCAACATAGATGAAGGAAGAAAAATGGAAGGGTGAGAGAGGGAGAGAGTGAAATGGAGAGAGAGAAAAAGAAACATGATAGAGAGATTAGAGAGGGAGGAGGTTCAGTGAGAGTATGTGTGAGAGTGATATATAGAGGGGCGAAGAAAGAGAGAGATGAGAAAAAGTGAAAGATGAATAAACAGGTAAATATAGTCGAGTAAAAGAGAAAGAGGGAGAAAGAGGGTGGGAGAGTGATAGAGCAAGATCGTAGGAGAGAGAGGGAGAGAGGTAAAGAGAGGGAGGGAAGGAGAGTGAGACACAAAGAGAGGAAGTGAGGGAGGGAAGCAGGGGAAGAGAGTGGAGAGAGCGATAGAGAGAGAGGACTGATAGAGAGAAGATTAAGTTGGAGATTATAAAAGAGAAGGAGAGAAAGTGAGAAAGATAGAGTGCTCAAGCGAGTGAGAGAGACACAATGAGGGAGGTGGAGAGATGAAGGGACAAAGATAGAGTGAGGGAGAAAAAGGGACAGGAGAAATGAGTATAGAGTGAGGGATATAGAGAATAAGATAAGTATGGAGAGAGGGATAAAGAGAGTTAGGGAGAGAGAGAGTGAGCAAGAGATATTGAGTGAGGGAGAGAGAGTGTGTGTGAGAGAGAGGGAGAGAGAGAAATAAGGACATGGAGAGAGAGAGTGTGTGTGTGTGAGTTAGGGAGAAATAGGTGAAGAGTTGCTTAAAAAGTAGAGAGATAGGTAGAGAGTGCAAGAGAGAGGGGTGGGAGAGATGAGAGAATGTGAGGGAGAGTGAGGAAGAGTAAGTGAGAGAGAGAGAGCAAGAAATGGAGTAAAAGTAAATGAGAAAAAAGAGAAAGAATAAGAGATAGGGAGAGAGTTTAGAAGAAAAGGAGAGAGATATAGAATTAAGGTGTGAGAGAGAGAGAGCTAAGAAGAGGGCAATAAGAGGCTGAGAGTGAAAGGTTGTGGGTGATGAACAGGCCAAGTGGGGGAGGTAGGGAGAGATAAAGAGATGAGACTTCGAGAGAGAGATAGAGGGAGAGTGAGACAAATGGAGGGGGGAAAGAGAGAATGAGAAAGAGTGCGAGAGAAAGAGGGAGAATTAGAGGAGAGAGAGAGAGTGGGAGAGTTATAGTGAAAGAGTGGGAGGGAGAGACAAATAAATGTTTGAGTGAAGAAAGTGAGAGAAAAAGGAAGGAAATAAAGAGAAGAATAGAGATCCAGAGGGAGAGAAAGAGAGACATGGGGTGGGAGCTTTTGAGGTTTAGAATGGGGGAGAGATATAGAGAGATAGAGAGTGAGAGAAAAAGAATATAGAGTGAGAGGGATAATAAGAGAAAGATAGAGAGAAAGAGAGTGTTAAAGAGGGATAGGGGAGAGAGTGACGGTGAGAGCGAGTAAAGGGGAGCAAACAAATAGATTCAAAGAACAAAAAGATAGATACAAAGAGGGGTGTGAGTGAAAGAGAAACTGACTACAAAAAATAGATAGAGAGACCGACGAGTGATAGGGAGAAGAGAGAGAACAGGAGAGAGGGAGAGGAAGGGAAAGAGAAAGAAACATTGACAAAGAGAGAGAAAGACAGAGAGACAGATAGAGCAAGAGAGAAAGAGATAAGAGAGATAGGGAGAGAGGGAGGGATAAAGAGGTAAAGTGAGCGAAGGAAAGGGTGATGAAGACAAAAAGGGAGAGAGAGAAGGATAAAGATAGAGTGATGAAACAAGGGAGGGAGAGGGAGAGAAATGACTAAAGTGACGAAATTAGAAAGACAGAAGGAAAGGAGGGCAGGAGAGAGAAAGAGAGCGAGAGAGGGAAGAGGAAAGAGATTGAGAGAGAAAGAAAGTAAGAGAGGTAAAGAGAGCAAAAGGAAATGGGAGAGATAAAGAGTGATAGTGTGGAAGAGAGAGCTAGTGAGAAGTAGAAAGAGAAGAGATAGAGAGAAATGGAGAAAGAGTTGGAGAGGGAGCGGGATGGAGTGAAAGAAAGAGAGAGATAGAGAGTGCAAAAGATGGAATGCGAGAGAGGAATGGTGAAAGTGGGAGAGAGAGAGAGAGGAATGGAGTCAGAGAGAGGGAGAGTGTGCAAATGATTGAGAATGCGAGAGAGATATAGGGAGAAGGGGGTAAAAGAGAGACGGTAGATAGAGTGATAGAGATTAAGAGAGGGAGAGAGAGGGTGAGGGAGTGAAAAATAAAGAGAGAGAAACATAATATTGAGAGTAAGAGATTGATATAAATAGTGAGAGAGAGAGAAAAGAGGCCAAAAGAGAGAGTGAGAGAGAAGCAAAATAAATTAAAAGAAAGGGGGAGAGAAAGCATGAAGAGTGAGAGTAAGAGCTTAGAGAAATAAAGGGAGTGAGAGAAGAGAGAGAAGCAAGATATGATTCAGAGAGTAGTGAGAGTCAAAAAAGATAATGTGAGAGAAAAGGAGAGAGAAGAAGTGGAAGGGAGAGAGGGAGGGATGGAGATAGAGAGCTAGGAGTGGGACAAAGAAGTGTGAGAAAAGGAGAACAAAAAGCGAGAGAAAGAGAAAAAAGTATGAAAGAGATAAAGAAAAGCGAAAGAAGATATGGAGTAGAAGATAGAGTGAGAGGGAGTGTGATATTGAGAAAGAAGATATGGAGTAAAAAAGAAGAGAGTAAGAGAAAGGGAGAAAAAGTCGGAGAAAGAGGGAGTGTGATATTGAGGAAGAGTGAGAGGAAGAGAAAGAGGGAGAAAGAGGAAGGAGCGATAGAATAAAGAGAGTATAGAAAAAGAGAGATCTCACTAGAGTGAGAAATAAATATAGAGATATGGAGGGAGAAAGGAAAGATATAGAGAGAAAGAGAGCAAGAGAGTGAGGAAGCGAGAGTGAGAGAGGGCGAGAATGGGATAGAGGGAGGGAGAGGAGCGAGTGTGAGAAGAAATAGAGCGTAAGTGCTAGAGGGAGAGAGAGAGAAAGGGATTGAGAGCAAGATAGGCCAAGAGAGGGAGAGACAGAGAAAGGGATTAAAAGCAAGACAAGGCAAGAGAGAATGAGATAAAAGAGAGAGTAAGAGAAATGTGTGAGGATAGAGGGACAAAAGAGGCAACGAGATAGAGACAAGGGGGAGAGGGAGAGAGTGGGGGATAGGAATAAGAGAGATAGTAGAAGGGAGAGAGAAAGAAGAGAGAGAGAAAAGGAAGGAGGCAGAGAGAGAGATGTAAGGTGAGATATAAGGAGAGAAATAGATGTAATTGAAGGTGGATAGAGGGAGAGCGAGGCAAAGAAGTAGGGAATGGAATAGAGAGGGATGAAGATTGATAGATAGAACAAAAGAAAGCAGAAGTGAGAGAGTGAGGGAGGAAGCGAGTGATAGTGAGAGAGGAAGAGAGTGATCGAGAGAGTGAGGGTGAGGGCATGAAAGGGGAAGAGAGAGAATAAAGACAAAGAAGATAGAGAATTGGGATGGAGAATGTTTGTGAGATTAGAACAAAGAGGGTTAAATAATAAGATAAATAGAGCAAACAAAGGATTAGGTGAAAGAGAGACTAAGTGATACTGAGAGATAGTGAGGGGAAAAAATTAGAGAAAGTTATGGAAATAGTAGAGCGAAGGTGAGAATAAGGTTGAGTGAGCTTGAGAGAGAGAGATTGATAGTGGAAGCTATTGTATGAAAGACAAAGATAGAGCACGAGAGAGATAGAGGGTGGAATGGGAGAAGAGATAGTGGAAGGGAAGGAGAGAGAGAAATAAGAACAATATAGAGGGAGTAAAAGAAAAATATAGGGTGAGGAAGAGAGACGATGAGAGGATTGCAAAGTAGAGGGGTTAAGAGAGGGAGGAAGTGAGGGAACAAATGAGGATGTGATAGAATAGATAGAAGATGGAGAGAGTTGGAAGAGAGTGAGAGAGAGTGAGAGGGAGATAGAATGTATGGGTGAGCAAGAGAAGAAAAGAAAAAAGGGCTCGATAAAAATTATAAAATAATGGAAGGTGAATATATGAGAGGTATCCAAATAAGGGATGAAGAGTAGGTGACTGGAAAAGCAAGTGTGTGTGTGAGAGAGAGTGAGACTTAAAGAGAGAGAAGAGAGATGGATTGAGAAAGGGGGAAAGAGGAAGAGAGAGAGAGAAGAAAGGAGGGAGGAGAGAAGTAGCGAAGAAGGGGGAGGTGGGCAAGAGTTAGATAGAGAGCAGGAAAGAGAGAGAGAAAGAGAGAGAGTAAAGAAGAAGCATTAGAATAGAGAGAGAGCATGCATGAGTAAGAATGAAATAGAGAGAGATGAAGGGAGGGAGAGGCATAGAACATGAGAGAGAATATGACAAAAAGAATAGTAGAGAGGGAGATAGCCAGAGTGAGAGAAATAGACCAAGATAGAAAGAGAGAGCATGAGAGATTAGAAAAGAGGGGGGGGAGAGAAAAGGAGACAAAGAGATGAGAAAGATCAAGAGAAAGTGAGACATAGAGAGAGAAATCAAAGGAAAATGTTAGAGAGCAGTGATTTAGAAAATGAAAGAGAGCGTTAGTGAGAGAAGGAAAGAGAGAACAAAAATGAGAAGATAAAAAAAAGTGTAAGAGAAGAGGGAGGGTGGGAGAGGGAGAGAGAGATAAAGAGAGAATGAAAGAAGAGAGTGGTAGTGAGGGAGGAAGAGAGACAGAAGGCATGCGAGAGATAGGTGAAATAGTGGGGGAGGGAGAGAGGGGAAGAGAGGAAGACAAAGAGAAACAGAGAAGAGAGGAAGAATGAATCAAGATAGTGGGAGGGAAGGAGGGAGAGAGGGGCAGAAAGAGTGAACGACAGAAAAAAGAGTGAGATACCCTCCCTTTCTCTCCTTAACCCTCTCAATACTCTCTCACTCTTTCTTCTGCTCTCTCTCACTTTCCTCCCTCCCTCTCCCTCTCTCTCTCACTTAATGTTTTCCTCTCTCACTCACTTAGCCTTGCTCTTTCTTCCCTTAGTCTTTCCTCTCTCTGTATTTCTCCATTCACTTATCTCTCTCACCCCCTCTATCTCCCTCTATTTCTCATTCTCTTGCTCTCTTATCTATCACTCTTACTTCCCTCTCTCTCTTTGCTTATTCTTTCTCTTGCTTTATCGCTCACTCTCTTTTTCTCACCTTTCACTCTATTATCATATTGCTCTCTTCTCTCCCTCTTCTTATCTCTCTCACTAATTCTCACTTTCTCTTACGCTTCTTTCTCTCACTTTTTCCCTCCCTATTTCACTCCCTCCCTCTCTCTCACACAGGCATCTTTATCTCTCTTTGTCACACACTCTCTCTCACTCTTTTCCCTCACTCTCTACTCACTCTCTCTTTTGTATTTATCTCTTATTCTATCTTTCTCGCCCCTCTCTCTCACTCAAGGTAGAGAATAATGAGTGAGTGTGTGGGATGGAGAGGTTGAGATAAAGAATAATGAGAGAGAGGGTGTCATGGAGAGAGATAGTGAATGGAGAGAGAAGAGAGAAGAGAGAAGAGAGAAAGAGAGAGAAATAGTGAGTAAATGGAGAGTTAGGTAGAGATTCATTGAAAAATAGAAGACTGAGTGAATAGAGATTTTTCATGGAGTCTCTTTCACTCCACCTCCCCTGCTCTCTGCACTCGCTTCTCTTTCTCTCACTCTCATTCTCTCCCTCACTTTCTCAATCTCTCACTTTTTCTCCCTTTATCACTTTCTCGCTCTCCCTCTATCCCTCTCTCTCAGTCCTGTCTGTCTATCTCTCCTTACCACCCTCCCCCACTCTTTTTATCCCTCACCCTCTCCCTCTTCCTCTCATTCTCTTCCTAGCTCTCTCCCTCTCACCTTATTGTCATATGTCTCTCCTTCTCTCTTATCATTTCTTTCTTTCAACTTCACTGTCACTCAATTTCTTGCTCTTACTCTCCCTCACTTTCTCTCGCTCTCTCTCATCTCTCCGACCCCTCTCTCACACTCTATACCTATCTCTCTCCCTTTCTAGCCACTGTACCTCTTTCTCCCTCACACACACTCTCTCCCTCCTTTTTATCTCTCTCTCTCTCCTCCTATCTCACACACATATCTCTCTCCCTCTCTCAATCTCTCTTGCTCACTCTCTCTCCCCACACTCTCTCTCTCCCTCTATGATGCTCCCTCTGTCTCTATCCCTCACTCTCTTTTCATTTCCCGCTATCGCTCTCTATATTTCTCCCCTTTCTTCTCCCTCACTCTATCTCTCTCACTCTCTCTCCTTGCCTCTTATAATCTCTCTCTTACTCTTCTCTTTATTAGTCCTCTTTCTCACGCTTGCTCTTACACTCTCAACTATCTTCCCCTCCCTCCCTCCCCAACACCCTTTGTGTCTCATTTTCCTTCCCTCCCTCTTTATTTACCTCTTTCGCTTGCTCTATCTCTATCTCATTCTCCCTCTCTTTTATTATCTCTCTTACTCTATCTACTTTCTTTCTCAATTCTTATCACTCTCTCAGTTGCTCTCTCTCTCACTTGCTCTCTTCTCAATTCCTATCCAACCGCCAATAAACACTCCCTTCCTACGTCCTCCTATCTCTACTTATTTTATTGCTCTCCTTTCCTTTCTCTTGTTCACTGAATCACTCTTATTCTATGTTCACTCTCTCTATTCTCTCTCTATTTCTCTCTTATACCCTTTGTCCCACTCCCACTCTAGCTCTAGCTCTCGTTCTCTCCCTCGTTAATCATCTCACTCACTCCCTCTGTCCCTCTCTTTTCACCCATTGCCTCTCTCAATATCTATCACAGTCTATGTTCTATCCTTATTTCTCCTTATATTGCTCTCTTCTCTTTCTCAAGATATTCCCTCTAGCTTAGTCACTCTCTCATCACTCTACCCTCACCTATCTCTCATTTTTTCTCACTTTCTCTCACACATATCACTCTATTTCTCCCTCCTTCCCCTATCTCTCCCCGTCTCTTATCTTTCACACATTTGTTGTCTTTCTTGCTCTCTCTTGCTCTCTCTTTTCTCGTTCCCTTCTCCTTCTATTTCTCTACCGCCTCTCTATCTATCTTCAATTTAACTCTAACTCTCACTCCCACCCTCCTTCTCTCCAATTTTTTCTCACTCTTTCTCTCTTTAGCTTCATTCTTGATCATCATCCCTCCACCTCCCTCTCATTCTGTCAACCTCAAACCTCTTCACACTTTCTCTCTCTCTCTCTAAAACTCTTTAACACCCTTTCTCAATCTCTCTTGCTCTTTTTTAGTTGTTGTTCATTTCCTTTCCAATGGTTCTCCCTCTCTTCTCTCTTCCTATCATCACCATTTCCTTCTATCTCTGCCTCACTCACCTCCTCTCTCTTCCTCTATCTCTCTCTCACTCTTATTCTTTTTCTCTCTTATTCTATATTCCTTCCCAATCCTTCCCTCTCACTCCCTCTTCTCTCACTTCTCTTTCACTCTCTTCTCTCTCACTCACCCTCTTCTCTCTTCTCTCACCCTCTCTATAAGTTTTTGTCCTTCTCTTCCCTCATCTCTATTTATCTCTTTATCCTTCTTCGTCTCTCTATTACACTATTTGCTGCTCTTTTCTCACTTCCTCTCTACCTTCTTGCCCCGTCCTCCATCTCTTCCTTCATTATTTGCTCTCCACCTTACCTCTATCTTTCTCTCTCTATCTATCTCCCTCTCTTCCTCTCTCTACTTCTCTCTCAAAATCTCACTTTCCTCTCTCACTCTCTCCCTTTTTCACACGCACACTCACTCTATATCTATATTTTTAGAGAGAAAGAGGGAAAGACAATGAGAGAGGGATAATGATAGAGGAGGGAGGGAGAGATGAGAAGAGTGCGAGAGAGATAGGGCATAAATAAATAGAGAGTGATTGAGAGAAAACAAAGGCTAATACTGAGTGAGGTAGGGTCACTCGGTCTTTCTTTCATTATCTCTCAACACACACACACTCTCTCATTATTTCATTTCATTTTCT